>NC_060169.1:30282757-30328109 GCF_021292245.1 Micropterus dolomieu | reverse complement strand
TGAGTTTGAGTTTTTGCCATTTGTTTCTGGTGTCCTTCTGTTTACCTGTTCTTCTCGTTTCCTTGTCCTTAGTGTTTATGTCTTGTCTGGTGTTCTAGCTCGTAGTCCTGTGTTGATTTGATATTGCTTTGGTTTGGTAGTCTAGTTGTTATATTGTTTCTTAGTCACTGCCTTAACTCTTGTTCCTGCGTTTTAGTTCTTTGTCCTTGTTCCCAGTCCTGTACCTTAGTTCATGTTAAGTGTTCACTCTGGTCTGTTTTGTGTTCAGTGACCTGTGTTCCGTCTGTTCCCCCGGTTGTCACTCTGCCTGCATGTCAGTCTCTCTGTTTCCCTCTGCTCACTGTCTCTCTCTCTGCCTGCCTCGTTAGTCTCATGTCTGTCACCTGTGTTGCTCCCGCCCTACTCGTTAGTCTCTGTGTATATATACCTGGTGTTTCTGTCTTGTCTTTGTCGGGTCATTGTTTATTGTTACCCAGTGTTGCAGTGTGTTTTCCTGTTGTCAGCCTCACTCGTCGTGTCTCCCTGTTTCCCTGCTCATTTTGGATTTTGATTTTCTGTTGGACAAGCTTTGTTTTGGACTTAGTCTTTCAGCCACTCAGTCTGTAAGTGTGCTCGCTTTTTGTTGCCCTTAAATAAATCTCTGAACTGCACCTGCTAGCCTTCGTGTCCTGCGTTTGGGTCCTCCAACCTGCTCAACCCTGCCTTCACCTCAAAACCGTGACAGCCGAGGCTGCGTCTGTATGCGTTTCCCCCAGTCGCTCTGCTCCCAGGGGTTCTGGAGCGGGTCCGCCAGGACATAATATCGGATATAATATCGCTCCTCGAGGGCCCGCCCTGGCAGGTCCCTCTGAGGAGAGACCTGCTGTCCCAGACGGAGGGCCGGATCTTTCACCCGCACCCTGCCCTGTGGCAGCTAAGGGTCTGGCCCCTGAGGGGGCGCAGTTCCTAGAGGCGGGCCTGACGACAGGAGCAGTCGAGACGCTGCTCAGCTCCAGAGCCCCGTCCACGAGAAGGATGTGCGGCCTAAAGTGGAATGTGTTCACCCCCTGGTGCAGAGAACGGGCGGTGGACCCAGTTACCTGCTCGTTAATTGTGATACTGGAGTTCCTCCAGCACCGTTTCTCCGCTGGCCTCTCCCCGTCCACGCTCAAAGTGTATGTGGCTGCCATTGCAGCATTCCACGCCCCTCTGAGTGATGGGCCCTTGGGGAGGCTTTCACTGGTCGTGCGCTTCCTCCGTAGAGCCAGGAGGATGAGACCCGTGACTCGTTCCAGGGTTCCCACCTGGGACCTGGCAGTGGTTCTCGAAGCGCTGGCTGAGGTCCCCTTTGAACCCCTGGAGTCGGCTGAGGCCAAGCACCTGACCATTAAGATGACCTTTCTCCTCGCTATCACCTCTCTGAGGAGGGTGGGGGATCTCCAGGCACTTTCGATTTCTCCCCAATGCCTGGAGTTTGCCCCGGGGAGGGTCAGGGCCATCCTGCACCCTTGTCCAGGTTATGTCCCTAAGGTTCTGGCCAGACCGGCAGGGTCCACGGTACTGCAGGCGTTTCATCCCCACCTCATGTGACGGCGGAGGACGGGAGACTTCATCTGCTCTGCCCTGTCGAGAGCACTCTGAGGTCTTCCCGGTGGAGGAAAGCAGACCAGTTGCTGGTGTGTTTCGGGTCCCCCAAGGCTGGGCTCCCCGCTTCTAAACACACCATCAGCAACTGGATTGTTCAGACTATTTCCCTGGCCTATCAGGTGCACGGTTTGCCTTCACCTACGGGCGTAAGGGTACACTCTACTCGAGGCATGGCGGCTTCTAGGGCCCTCCTCGCAGGGGCGTCACTCCAGGATTTGTGTGACGCGGCTGGCTGGTGTTGTGCCGAGTTGGCCGCACCTCGCGGGACTTTCGGATAATTTATCACTGTTGGTGAACCACATAAAGAATATCTGATTGTTTCTAAATAGCCGGCTACTTGAAATAGACCCGCAAGGAACCGCGACGTGCATGCAGTTGTCAGCAGCAGTAATGCACGTAAAACTCTGCAATAGACCGGTGAATGACAGGCGAGAGAGAGAGAGAGAGAAAAGGGTCTGTAAAAAGCCTCAGTTTAGCTGGAAATTTACAGTGTAAGTTGAATGAATATATACTGCAGCTCTGCAGCTTCTCAAGATTAAGTAGGAGCTACCGTGTGTAAGACCCCCCGCTTGCAATTGCTGCGCACAAAAACACACATGATTCGACTATCGACTATAGGCAGGACTAGACGATTCTGATTCAACTATGTAAATCCTTAGTCGAGAACAGCCCTAAATGCTATCTACTTTGCTTTGGAGCTTTAGAACTTCACCAATATGTCACCTTGAAACGTCATTCAAAGTTTAAATGACACATACACTGGGATCTACATTGGTGCTTTTTTGATATGTTGTATAGTTTGGAACAAAAGCTGTTTTAGTGTTCTGTTTGTTTCAGCCTGGAGAGCCTCTCTGTCTGAAACACAGAAAAAAAATTTTAAACTGTGATTAATTTTTGTTCTACCTAGACAAATGTAAACACTGATCAGTAGATTCTCCTCTACCTTATTATTATTATTATTATTATTATTATTATTATTATTATATCTCCTTATAACTATATTATTACTTTTCTCAGTAACTAGATTATTATTTCCAAAACAGTAATAATATTACAGTTACTAATCCAACTAACGCTGCATTGAGTGGGATGTGCACCGTACACGGAAGACAATCACTCGGACAGAACAAGCAAGGAGACATCCCGTAGGTAAAAACAGGCGAAAGAACACGTGCAAATGTCGTCCACCATCATCCCGCTGTGCAGCGCCACAGATGAAGAGACATTTCTTGTAGAGTGTGCTCTGATGCTCTCTGTGGAAGCCTCACTGCAGGACAGATAAGCCTGCAATATGGCCTCACACAGCCAATGAGATAGGCACTGTGCTGATAGAGGGAGACCCAGAGACTATTCTCAGGCACTGGCAATGGCGCCAGGCATCCATGCACACAACATAAAATTACAGTGTGCACACTGGGCAGAGGAGATGGGATACAGCTTCTTCCTCTTACCTGTGAGGAGGACGGAAGAAGCCGGCCAGAGTAATCACCCTCGACCTGAAGGAGTTTGTTATGCTTTTGGGCCTGAAGGCAGGGTTAGGATGCAGGACAGCGGAGCGGCCGTCCCCCTGAATTCTAAGACGAGGGAGCCACAGAGAGGGCAGCCAGATCGCTGACTCTCTTGGCAGATGTCAGTGCCAAAAGCAGTGTAGTTTTGGCAGAGAGAAACTTCAGCTATAGGGGCTCGAAGTCCGACTTCGGAGCTGCAGGACGTGAGACACAGAGTTACCAAAACCTTTGTAGCAGGAAAAAATGGCGGCAGTGAAGGTTTTCACTGTACCGAAAGCCAGCACTCTGTCCATCAGAAGCTGGAGGAACAAAAGCACACAGGACAGCTGGCAGGCCACGCGGTCCAGACCCTGAGCCGCGCAACAGTGCTTAAACTTAGTCCACTTAGTGGTGTACGAAGACCGGGTGGACGCTGCTCTCGCTCCCTGAATGGTATGTATCACCTCTTGTGAGAAACCCAGCCTCTCAAAGCACAGCCACTCAGCAGCCAGACCCATAATGGCTCCTGATCGCACCCCCTGCTTGGGAGAGAGCGTCCCTGCACCACGGGAGTTTCCATGGGTGGCCCGACAGCAGCTGCTGTAGGCAGGAAAACCAGTATGCCTTTGTGCGCTCTGGCACAACCAGGATCGCTTACAGGCTTTTTCCCTGCACACAGTCCAGGAACTGGGGGATCATCCAGACCGTTGGGAAGGTATATAGCAGTTTACTGGGCCATAGAGGGTGCGTAACAGTTTCCACTCCCAGCGGGGGAGCGTCACGAGAGTTCAGTGAGAACCACAGGGCGCACTGAGTATTCTCTCATGGGCACCACCTCTGCCTTACCGAATCTGTTCCAGCCTGTGGCCTCGGCTGATCAGGCTGTCCATCCATCTGTCCATGAAGCATGAGCTGTGCGACTCCACTCTATTGAGCAGTGGACATCATGGTGTCAACCAGGGTCCGCAAAGGTGAAACGAAAAGCCCTTCCGAGCTAACCGGTGCCTCAACGAGCTCCCTCCTGGTGGGCTCGGGAATGCTGCAGCCAAAGGATATGGTACGTCTGGGTCTGCCAGACACCGATCCCGACATTGGAAACTCTGGATGATGGACAGAAGCTCCTTAAGGAGACCACAAACTGATAGCAGAGAGCTGGCGGCAGAGAAGTAAACCTGTGGTCCTGCAGAAGTACCCCCTCGGTGCTGAAGTCACAGTGTCTGGTATCTGGCGTCTTCCATGGGCTGGAACGGAGTGAGGGGAGAGCTGCACGGGGACCCATGGATGGAAGGAGTGGAGTCGTCCGACTCCCTCCTCTTCTGGAATCAGGAAGTCCAGGGCTTCAGCTGCCACAGCTCCTCGTCCTGCACGGTGCTGCTGCTTCTCCTCTGGATAGAGAAGAGCAAAGTATGGGCAGCTTGCGCCAGGGGTGAGTGCTATCGATTTGCATTAAGGTAGCATTTTTCAACAAGGAAGCATAAATTGTCAGAACACCGGTATTTCCCTGCAGAGAAGATTCCTGAATCAATCTGGAGTTTAATGGTTAGTATCATGCACAAATGTGTCCAAAAGTAAAGTATTCAAGTTAACTCTAATAAGTAAGTCTATTCAATGTTAGAGAACCACCTTCAAATAAGTTATTAGCAAGGATGTAAGGAGCCTAGTTAATGATGATAGCTATATTAACATTACAATATGTTGTCATTTTAACATTTCCATTGCATGAAAGAGGACTCACGCCATGTGTTTAAAGGAGCTATATGTAGGATTTCTTTAATGAAATGAATCACTATTTTATTGCCTTTGTGTGAAGGGGTTGTAACCTCACATAGTGTTATACTGTTCGGTTACCTCTGATGGCCAATATTCCTAATCCTATGCGAAGACATGCGTGCTCCTGAGCATCTTGCCTTTGGATGTGGTACCATAAAGCAACAACACCGCAGCTAACGAGAGAGTCTGCTACAACCAAAAAATGACTGGCTCCCAGCACAACATAGACTGCAACACAAACTCTACGTAAGGATATAAAAACCAACAACAAAGTTTAATGTGCTGAAGACGTCAAGCCAAACGATATCAAGTTCGGAAACATGGTCTTCATCAGAAAGGCTTGAGTCAGGAGAGACCTCCAGTTTGATTTGAAACTGAAAAAACTTGACAAGACTTCATTTTCATCCTATTGGACAGGTAAACTAACATTACTGCAAAACATGTGAAATACAGTGTGATGTTGTGCTTTAGTTGGCTCAATTGAGAACGTTAGCTCGCCGGTGTTGTAGCCATAGACTGTATATAAAAAGGTTGTAGCCCTACTGGTTTTCAAATGAACTGGGTGCAATACGCGTGCATGTGTTCGTCACACATTCACGGCGATCATGATTGTATAAGTGAGCACTACATTATAGCCACATACAAAAAACTATTAAAGATTTTTTTTTGCAAGATTGCATCAAGTTGGGTTTGAGCTCACAAGAGCAACAGAGAAAAGTACCTATGAGCACGCTCCATTGCCTGCATGCCAGTCAAAAATCAACAGATTGTTTGCCTCAAGTACTGATTAAGTATGTCAGCATCTTGTTACCTTGTAACATGATCTTAAACAACTGATTACCTTGAGCTATCTTACAAAATACCCAAACATGTTTATCTAGGTTTTTTTTCTTAAGGCTAAGGCAATATTGACCTCCACATTACAGCCACCTAGACACTACACATTATGACACAGGAATACTTCGACAATACTGTCAAATAATTGTCAACACTGAGCCACAGGAAGAGTAGTAAAACAAGTGGTGATACTCTGCCCACAACACACTAACAAGGGCATGGACTTGATTTAAAGTCATCATACACAACAAAATGCAAATATGCTCAAGTCAGAAATAGGGAAATGAAAAACTGTAATGTGATTTTGATATTTAACAAGTGTCCGATTTGTGGAACCAGTTAGTTGCTTTGTGTCTTACACTTAATATACGTTCAGCAAATACATTTCATTTAATGTAATGAATATGAGCTTGAATATCAACTAAGTGGATGTTTAGTTAATTTGGCGAACTGTATATGAAGGAATGGTACGCGGATTAAAACGTTAGGGTATTTTGTAAGATAGCTCAAGGCATCCAGTTGTTTTAGATCAATCCCAATTTATTGCAGTCATTGTAACATTATCATGTGAGGAGCATATATTAATTCAACCTCACGCTGATAAAAATATTACTGTAACGTCGCAGTGGGAGTTTAAATGAGTTTCCAGCATGTTGTGTGAAGCTGTCTGCAAGTTTTTTGGTCTCTGTGTGTCTGATTACGCTTGCTCATGAGTTCGAGCACCACTGCTGAAAACTACATATTACCCCTTTAAACATCAACAAATTAATTTCTGGTTTGATTGGTTGCAATCATGGCACTTTGGTCAGGTACGTTATTTATTTAATGTTAGCTCTGATGGACCACCTGTAAATTGTTAGCATAACTTAGCTATGTTAGCTAACTGGCTGGGGTCTAATTTAGATAACTTACCCTTACTATTGCGATTTCAAGAACAAAATAGTGTTATAAGTATTTCATTTTTATTAGTTAGTCAACACTCCCATCAGTCCTTTTGGGGTTGGTAATGCATCTTTTCTTTCACTATCTCATGCATCCGCATTTTAAAATACTTAGTTCACTGCAGTCATTCTAATCAAAAGGATTCTTTCATGTAGGCCTAAAAAGTTTTTTTATCTAACTCATGATCTGTGTCTCTCTTTTTCTTCTACTAGCTACAAGCTACACCACACAGACAGCTGCTCTCATGATTCTGGCCAAGTGAGGAGCATCCTCATCCTGAGACTAAATGAGACTCATCCTGAGACTCATCCTGAGACTAAATGATAAAACACTGATGGGGACCTGTTAGGTCCCCATCAATATTTAGCAGAATAAGAGCTTGGAGGATGGGACTGATCCACAAAGTAAATTAAAAAAACCTTGCAAAACAATTATTTGCTGTAAACAGATATGTAATGTATTTCAATAAGCTGTGAATATCTCCCTAAAACAGAATACATTATTTTTCCTCTTCATTATTTTATAGTTCACCTCAAAGTTATTTTTGGATTCCATTATTTCTTAATTAACACATCCACATAAATTTGACATGTAATGTTAACTATGCTTGTTCCATGTTTTACTCATTAGAGGGCACTCCTGACACTGTGAAGATCCATCTCAGAAGTGGCAGCAGCCTTGCTTCTGGAACAGATATGTTCATGAAATCTCACTGAACTTACACACTGTCTGTGATTGGCATAACATAACACAGCATAAATTTGCACACATCAGGAAAGAAACAAATTAATTTACCTTTAAAGGAGGACTGTGAAGGACTACTAAATAAGGACTATGGAGCAGTAAACAGAATTACTATTCTGTGAAATGGTTGTTGAGCTTGTCTTGGTTAAATCATTTATATTTTTTAAAATTTAATAATAAATTTTTTTAAAATACAGAAATTATTAGCTGTGTATTCTTTACTTTCAGAATCTAACCAAGAGGAGACTGATACTTGAGCTTTACCCCTTAACGCCGATTGTCACAAATTCGCATCACACCTCTTTCTTTGAGACTGCAGCTGAGATAGCCTATGTATTCCCCCAATGCCTGCTTGCGCATATTCAATACGTACCTGGGAACCTTTTGCAAGCTCTGGTTTCTTGTTTATGCCTGTTGTCGCTAATTTGCATCATACCTAATTTTTTTTAAATTGTAAATAAATTCAGGCATCAAGGGGTTAACTTACTGCAAATTATTTATAGAGTATACCGCATGTTTCAGTGCACACTATAAAACAAGCTTGCCATACATGTATTTCTTTATACTGCAACATACAGTAAAAGCTTATGGCAAATTTCAATGTAATGTTGAATTATTCAGATACCACAATGCCGTGTCCACGCTTTTTGTATAGTTATTATACTCAAATTGTCTGTGTTAAGTAAGAAACATTACAAAACTCAGGCATTTATCACCCCTAGTGTAAAAGCATTAGAAATTATCTAAACCATAGCAAATAGCCAGTACTGGTATCAATATGTGAAAGCAAAAACTAAATACTAGTTGGGATGAGTATGGAATCATGACAACCGTACCAGGAGAAATAAGAGCATGAGGCCTCTTTTAGATTACTGAAACACAACCATTGTGGGCTCATATTCTGAGTGCAGTCCATGAGATATTACAAATTCATGCTGTGATACCAAAAAGATTCCTTGACACATGGTCTGAGGCTTCAGTCCATATCCTCCACATGCCAAACTGGTAATTCTTCCACGAACACTGCTAGAGACACACAAGGCCGGCACAATTTTAGCATTGAAAGACTGGGATGAGGGAATCTATAGGGTTTATCAGACACAACACAACGAGTAATATGATGCATGGTGAGGAAAGAGAAACTTGATCTTGAGCAGAGCTGACATGGAGAGAGTTCCCTTACCATCCTGGAAAGAAACCACCAGCTGAGTCCTCAGTGTGATGCTGTAGTAATGATCAAAACACAAACACAACCTTCTTGCTTCACACTGATACTCTCTCTGTTTGAATGAACCACTGATTCATGGTGATGTAAGATGTACATGTACATGCCAAATGTCATGAAAATTAACACTGGTCAGCAAAGAACATTTTCTTTTGACATGTAGGTCCTGTTCATTTCACTGTTTAAATCTGCTTCCATAAAATGGAAATGAAATGACTGTTTTAGTAAACAAAGATTTAAACAAAGCATTGTAATAGTGGAGTACTAATGATATAATAATAGAAATATTGCCAGCGTCAGTGTTATAGGCTTTACTCAATAATTATACTTCAATTATGCAATTTTAAAGTCAAATGGAAAATAAAATTCAGTTTTTATAACAAATCAGCATATATAAATCCTTGGTTTTGCCTTGTCTACTTATTTGGTCAAAATTTTTATTACCAAAACTGTACCCTGTGATAGAATAGGTACCGAGTAGTTCAATAATAACTACAGTATAAAGTTCCTCCCAAACAACCAAATTATTGCTCAGTATGTCATCCATAATAAAAACAAAGGCAGCCAGTAATTAAAAAATGACTACAGCAGGGGTAGACTGGCAACACAAAGCAGCATGGGAATTTGCTGTCAAGGGGCCCAGATTTAAAACACAAAATTCAAGAGTACATGTTGGTCAATCCATGAATCATTAATTAAAAATATCACAATCTGTGAATTGTATTGTTTGTATTGTTTGTAAGGACAATAAAAACAATCAATCAAACAAATAATCTATATTGCTGGTTTGGCTATATATTATGCTTTTCTAGTCTAGAGGAAAATGATCAAATATACATGTTTATTTTACCCATTTACAGTTTTACCCATTTAAACATTTGTGCACTGAGTCTGACTAGTTACACCTGCAGCAGGACTCTTGCATTGAAATCCCAAGATTAACAATACCATTTTGTTCTTCACTTAGTTTGTTTAGCTAGTTCACAGCATGTAAGCATGACAAAGCACCTGCTCCCTACTCACTCCTCTTTGATGTTTCTTGTCTTTGTATGAAAAATATGATCAATTTTAAGGATCAACATGTATATGGTTTTCTACAAAAAAAAAAATTCTATCGTATACTGGCTCTTTATGTAGGGCTTCATTTCAGCCTCTGTCTGAAACAAGCTATAGCCCACTGTCTTCTGATTGGCCAAGACCTGAAGCATGTTACCGGGCTGTTGTTGCTGCTGAGTGGTTCAGACAGACTGAGCATAGCTGTGTGAACAGGAGGAAATCTGAGGTTTTGGCTCACAGGGATTTCTTTTAAATATTTTAACCTCATAATTTGAAGCTTTGGTCATGTTTAACATGAACTTCCAACATTGTAACACTGAAGATAGTCATAAAACATGGAAAAGCAAAAAATAGGTCCTCACAGTGAAGTAGGCAATTTTCAACATTTATTATCTTGTCTGTCAGAAATGAAATAATTTCCAAAAATTCTCTCCAGCTAAATGATTATTATATTAATATCAATCTAAAAATAATATAGTCAATCAGTATTTTACGGAAAAATCTTGGTTCCCTGTCTATAAATGTCAAACCTGCAGCTAGAATCCTGGGTTTGATATTTGAGAGTGACCTTTCATCAATTGAGGACCGTCCCCAAAAAGTCAAATCACATCTGCTCGGCTTTTAACAAATACTAGACAAGACAAGATCACATCACTCCTGTTTCAGCCTCTCTTCACTGGTCACCAGTTAGTTTTAGAACTGATTTTAAGATTTTACTGACAGGCATTTCACCTTTAAAGCACTTCATGGTTCAGCTTATATTGCTGAATTGCTGCTATCCTATGAGCCAGGACACATCCTCAGCTCCTCAGGCAGGGTTCTGCTGGCTGTTCATGAGTCCTGCCTCGAAAACAAAGCTTACCGGGCTCTTGCAGTCAGTGCCCCTTAGCTCTGGAACTCCCTGCCTAAAGATCAGAGGCTTGCAGAATCAGTGAAACCTTTTAAATCACTTAACTCAAAATATACCTTTTAGAAGAAGCTCTTATTGATGTGAGCACACACACCATTTTACTTCCAACTAAACTGAACTTCAAACTAAAAATAACAACCCCATTGGCTTTCCATCCTCCATCATATGGATCATATTGTTTATCCAGCTGTAACATTATTTCAATGCATGTCTGACATTTAACTATAGATAATGTATTACATCAAACAGTTGTTTTTATATATTATAGTTTATTATGAACATCAAAAGTGTCGAGCATGTGCACACATCCCTTCGTGCATGATTTGCTTGTTAGCCTAACATAGCTTCTACTTTCAGAGTGAAATATAAATTTAATAGTACGATGGGTCCTGCTTAATGTTAACAGACATGACAGATGTCTTAAATCACTAACGGTTCATAATCAGCACAATGTGGACTTGCTGAAATAATGGGGAAAATCTATCAACATTCGTAGGATGTAGTAGGCAATGATGTGCTCCAGTCAGTAGCGCACCATGGAAACAAATAGCTTAAGCTCTAGCAATGCTGGCTCAGACAACTGCTGCCATGGGAAATGCTCCCACAGAGTCCTGAGCTAAGATGCTATTTCTACAAATGTTTCCATAAACATCCTTTTTTAATTGGAAAATTATATGATAACTATAATTTAGTATCAAACCTTAACAGACATTTGACGATAAATACCTTCAAAATAAGTAACTGTTTTCTGTTTGCTTAGTGAGCCACACTAAACTGCACTAGCTCTAGCCCCAAGAGGAAAACTCTGTTAAAATCAAAAATTAATGTTTGCATCTCTCTCAAGTCGGAAAAGAATAAAAATTAGTCAGGAAACTGGCTGGTCAAAATCATATGCCAGTTACAAAACCTAACTTACAAAATGTACTCCTCAAAAAAGCTGTACCTGAGTGCTAATTCAGAATAAATGCTGGACTAACTAAGGACCTACAATGGTAAACAATGTCTGTGGGTGATACCTTCTAGGATCAGCTGACAGTACCGTCAAAACAAGAGCATCAACCACCATCAGCCAACCACCATTTTTTTCAAAATCATCATTCAAGCAAAGCTTGAATGTATAATTACTTTCAGAGTAATTACATTTTTCACAATTGTTGACTGAGGCCCTCTGACTATGATCACTCAACGCAACAAAACGCACTAATGAAATCACCAAACACTTTCTCATCTTCACAGATTGAAACCCTTTGGATAATAAATAGTCTGCCCCTGTCCTTTCCCCATTCTCACACAGAATCATCTTGTACAGCATAGTAGGTGCACTTCCAGATTCATTGGTTTGATTACCACTGAGCCCATGAGTGCTTAAAGTGTGTATAATTGTGGAACTGTAACTTGCTTTTTAAAATGGATTGTACTTTTTACTCCATACAATGGTTAGTGACGCTACACAAGGCATGTTTTCACAATCACAAATTAGGGCTGCAGTGCCAAGTACTAGAGCCTGTGGTTGTCACTCTGTTTGCTTCATCTTTATTTCTCTGCACAAGAATGCTTTGTGGAGTTTACCTTAATCACATTATGCTGGGCAATGAATTTTACAATTTTCAAAATGTTGCTTCTCACTGCGATGAGGGGAATTGGTCATGCTAAAAAAAAATCCATGTGCAGCTTTAAGAAATGTTTTTGAAATGAAGTAGTCATTTTTTAATTTGCTAAGATAAAAGCAGGTGTGTCGTATGAAAGGTATGCCAAGCAGAGTGTGTCGAGTCAGGACACTCTGAGAGTGTTGGGTCACTGGCTCTGTCCTCATGTCATTTATTATCCTTCACAGTGGGCACACAACTGCCTTGCATGACCTTTACACAAAGCCCTGCAGTCCTTCTGTGTCCGCAGTACTTCTCCTTCACCTGCTCTGTCACATCTACTTTCTAATTAGTACATTGTCTTTAGACCATTAAAAATGCCCTGTACAATATCTCAGTGCCCAAATGGAACTGATGAGAGACAAAGAAGCACCCCACAGGCAATATGCCTTTTCTTTTATAACCATCAGCCCCCAGGTCAAATGCTGCATCCACACAGGAGCATGAGTACAATAAGACAGATAGGATCACAGGTACAATTCCATTTTATCATGCTCCAGTACACAAACAGGACAAGCTGAGCACATACTGGAGCCTCTGACAATGGAAATCAGTCTGATCCTGAGATGAGACATACAGCACCGTGCCATATCTGTGGTAAGTAGTTGCAGTTATAACACAGAAGATGGCTCTAGATACAACACTGCTACAGATCGCCTAAAACAATTGCCCAAGCATCCTTGTAGCATTTTGCTTGCACTCAATGTATTCAATGGAGACAAAATCCAGCACTAAATCTTATCTTTGCTTGATTCAAAGAGCAAACAAAATTATTTGTATAGCTGTGATAGAGGCATATCTATGTCAGGATAAATATATTACAGAACAAGTGCTTGATAAGGAACTTAATGTTCCTTCGATGGACAAAGGTATACGCTTGAAATTGTAAATGCTCTGTATTTGTATAGCGCCTTTCTAGTCTTTGACCACTCAAAGCGCTTTTACACAACATCGCATTCACCATTTACATACTAAGTGCTCAAACAGAAACTAACATTCACACACATTCATACACTGGTGGAACAGCCACCAGGGGCAAATCAGGGTTCAGTATCTTGCTCAAGGACACTTCGACATGCAGCCTGGAGGAGCCGGGAATTGAGCCGCCGATTTTTCGATTAACAGGCAACCCTCCTGAGCCACAGCCACCATATGTACACGATATAATAGCATAGCTACTTTCATTTAACAGTTCCCCAACACTCACCATTCTCTTTTTAATTAATTTTATTTGTAAAGTCCTAATCACTCAGCTTTAACAAAGGCATACAGTATTATGACTCCAACAGTAGGACTAAAGGAGAAAGAACAACATCCTTGAAATCCTGACAATAGATGTAACAAATACTAAAGTCAAGTGTGATATGACACATAGAATAAAGGCTAGGGTGAAAAGGTAGACAGCAATTAATTTGTCGCTCAACTGTCCACTGAGGCATTGGCAATGAGTACAAATCACAAATCACTGACAGCTCAGTTTGTCAGATATTCACGTCAGAAAATGTACTTTGCTGTTTCAGAGATTGTAAAGATTTGGTACCAGTTGGTCTTTACCCATCATTTTGATGTTTGATAAAACTGAACCAAATACAATTCATCTTAACCAACCTTCACCAGTTTCAAATAATAATGTGCTCTTTAACTCACTGCTGGCTTGTGAAGGTGACTGTAGGTCTGTAGGTCTGAGTTAATTTGAAGAGTGAAAATAAGAGGCAGAAAGTTGCCACAAATTACAGGGTTCTGACAGGGTGTCCATCAAAAGCCATGTCTTCTGCTCAATTGTCCTTTAGAAAGTTGCTCAGAATAACAGCACCAGGTTAAATGTATAAAATGGAAGACACAACTTGTTGCCTACCATCTCTCGTCTGGTCAAGGTCAACATGTCTGACAGTACTGTTGCAAAACAAAAGACAAAATAAAGGGAGTGCTGAGTCATCACATCTAATCAATTTATTGAATTGACAGATTGTGGTCAAGGGAATTGTCAACAACTAAGATAGGTTTGCCAGTCAAAAGCATATTTAGGTTCTAAGGACTTGATGATTATGCATTTACAATAGAAACCTCTTTAACTGTATTGTGGATACAATGAACCATCACTGTTTATGTGATGAGGAATGCTTTGGGAAATACTCCAACTGCAGTTTTCTTGCCAAGAGTTAGATGATAAAATTGATACCACTCACATATTTGGCTGTTAAGTATGAAACTGGAGCCAGCATTCAGTTAGCTAAACTTACCCTGCATTCATATTATGTCAGAAGAGTCGGAAAAAAGGTAGTTCCTGACCGGGGAAAATTAAGTCGGAACAACAATTCAAGTCAGATTTTGCCTATAGTTGACCAGAGGTTTAAAGAGTACTAAAATATTGTACTTAAGTAAAAGTACTGTTACATTGATGCATTTTTACTTAAAAAGTAAAGTAAAAAGTGTCTCATTTAAAACTTACTCAGAGTAAAAGTTACTTAGTTACTTTTTTAACCTCCTAAAATAACTTATTTTTACTGATTTAATGTCTTATTTATAGGCCTTCTTATTATAATTATTTAATTAAATTTTGCGATTTCATGAGGGCACAAAGCCAGATTAGTTCGTTTAACAGATCCTTTGCTAAGCAATGGCGCAAAACAATGTTAGAAACCTTTTATGTTATTATGAGATGTTTTATGAATGTTTTTGCATCATTATGAAACTGTTGCAGAACAATATAGACAATGGCAGGCCCCACTGGACTGGGAAAATGGGAAACACTGGACTGTATATAAAGTCATATCTCAATTTAGGCTACATTCAAACAGGTGGTAATTTTAATGTGACTTCATAGGCATTAGCATAAATATTTTTTTATTAACATAGACCTGAGCATAATTAACTAGTTACCAGGAGGTTGCTAGTGCCAACCAACATTAACAATGTCATGCACCGATGTCTTTTTGGCTAATTTCAGCAAAGCCTCTTACCAAACTATGAAAACTTCTTTTACCAACTACACGGTACAAGCAGGGTGCCAACTACGGGGGAACGTGGCGCTCATTTTGCCATTTGTTTCTAAATCTTCCGTATCATCATGGATCATGCGTAAAATGAGGATCGTCTGGCTTTTGAATTGTCACATACCGCCTGAATATTGTATTTTGCTTTATATAGATGGAGATGAGCCATAAATTGGTGCAGAAATAATCACCAGAATGCAGGAAATTGAGTCTTTAATGCTTAAAAAAAATGCTTAGGAGAGGGAACGATCACCGACCACAGCAAGAGGGAGTGGACAGAGCTGTGGACGGTCGGTGAAATGTTACCTCTGGCTGGATGAAGCCCGACGATCCTGTTTTTAAGCATTAAAGACTCAATTTCCTGCATTCTGGTGATTATTTCTGCACCAATTTATTGCTCATCTCTATCTATATAAAGCAAAATACAATATTCAGGCGGTATGTGACAATTCAAAATATAAAAATTTTATAGAATATAAACAGGCATGTATGCTATTGCTTTTAAATATGTTTTGTCCTGTAGATCAACTTTTCTAACTTAATAAAATCACTGCTGAGTCAGTACCAGAGGCAGGGGAAAATTTAGGACAATTCCAAGGGCCCTTGACAGACAGGGACCCCACAAAATAAGTAAAACTAATATAAAATAATATATATATTATACATTATATAATCCATCATCATTGACTATATATTTCATATCTAATAATAAAATGAATAATGTCTTTGTTTATACTTGTTTTTGCAGTAAAAGTTAAATATCCCCATTGACCAAAAAGTAAACCCCCCTGTATCTGCAGGAAATGGTTTGGTCCTGCCTTAGCGCACTGATCAGTGACGGTGTTTTCTTGCTGTCAGTAGATGCGCCAGAAATACAGTACATACCTAGTAAACCAAACTCTGGTTTTCAAAAAAGGAAAGAGAGAAAAGAGAGAGAGGAAAGACAAAGGACAGGATGTCAATCTGTAACCCAGTTTTTTGCCAAGAAAGGCGGGTAGCCTTTAGTCTGTGAGTGGTGTTAACCTGTTGGCTTATTGTCCATGGTGAAACAAGCTGGCTAGCTACAGACTAGTGTTAGCCTACATTTCATCAACATTTAATCAGTGCAGGGAAACGTTTAGCAAGATATTCATATTAAATCATTGTCCCTGCCTCTTTTAGCAGACTAACAACAGATGAGTCAGCAGCACCCCATTCTGCCCATTAAGGCCTATTTATACTCCTGCGTAGGGTCTACGTGCGTACCTACGCCATAGGCTACGCACGTAGCCATGCATTTTTACTTGTGCGTATCCTATGCCGTCGATTCGACGCGGAAGTATAAATTACCTTTTAGTGATGTGTGATACCACTTAATTCCTATCCAATCCAATACCAAGTAATACCCAGGCTGATATTGCCGATACCGATACCAATACCAAAACCTTTTACATATTTTATTTCTAGTTTAATGTGACCTCCCTCCTCCCGTTTCTGTATTTATGAGAGAAATAAGGAGTAGGCTGTATCCTTACCAATTCAAAATAATAGCTGTCATATTCTTTAATTATAATAAAAATATCCTGCTCAGAACTGCCGCTTCATAACATCATCCTATTATTGTGACAGACTTAATCTCAGATGTTTAGCGAAGTTTGCGGTGTTGCCAAAGTACACATCACACACAGTGTTATTATTACCGTCACAGCTAAAATACAGCCAGATGTGACTGTTTTCACAGTCAGCCAGAGTCAGTATTCAATCACGGGAAATGTAAAGGGCTGCAGAGGCTCATTTCAAAGAAGCTCCGTCACAGAGCCGTAGCGCAAGCATGACTTTGACAGGTGGAAGGAAAAGTAGTTCCTATCAACTGAGTATAATTCGACCATCCTGGTGACAGTAAGATACTTATAATAAAACACTCACTCCAAATGACTGTGTTTAGATATCGATCCTTTTATATGAGTATCGATCCTAGAACAGGAAACATTGGTATCAGAAATATCGATACTTTACGATTGATCTGCCCATCACTACTGCCCATAACTGTGGCCTCCCTGTGCCAGTGAAGAAGGTGAGCAACATTGTGTTAATGACATGCCAGTTAGCATCATGCCAGGGAGTCTGTGGGGATTTCTCTGTCTCTCTTTTTACCATAACAAAAAAGAAAATGAAATATTTATTAATGACAGAAATTCAAACACAAATTATTTTCTTACATAATGATCATTATGTAATAAAATAAAAACAACCTCCTGTCTGTACTGGATGTTGGACCATTGGAAACAGTGAGTAGCTTACCTCAGCCTGCATATCAGTTACAGACATGATATGATATGTTCATTTAGATTAAATTATGACCTTTAAATGCCATCTATAGACTTTATTCAGGGTACCACCAGGATTCTCAAACTTAAATTTAAGACCTTTTTAATACCACCTAGGATGAAATTTAATACCAACTTCACTGCCGTTTAATGGAAAATCTATTTTAATCTTAAACCTGAGAAAAGTTACATGAATTTAATAAAACATTTTATTATAATACATTCATATTTAACACACTATAGCTTGGGGTGTGTTTGTACTTTGATAAGATAAAATGAATCAAGGACATCACTTTGTGTTGAAAAGTGGTGGGGTTTAGATTAAGGGTGTGACGATACACTTCACAATATTGGGTTCACGAGAACAAGACAGGAAGATATTTTAACACTGTTTGATGAAATATTCAATGCTGAAATATATTTAAATGGGGGGTCTGGGGGTCCCCTAGAAAATTTTGAGCACTAAACACTTCATTTCCTGCATTCTGGAGACATTTTCTGCACCAATTTATTGTAGAATTGTTTATATATATCTTATTTTTAACATAAACTTTTTTGAACAATGCACATTTGTCTCTTTTATCTTTAAATTGCATTGCATGTTTTCTTATTGTGCAAATAAACCTTTCTCAAAGTATTTTCATTAGTTTTTTTTAACATTTCTTGTTGCAAGCTATTTTTCAGAACAAAACTTAACAAATGCTTTTTAAAAAAGTGATGGAAACATGTCCCCAGTATAAATTACACCTATGAAATTAACACAATATTTGCGTGCACTAAGAACTCTTAAGGGGTGAAATCAAAAATACAAACAAATTGTGTCGTACACCTTGGCTAGATAAGGTAATGTAATATAATATGCCAATTGCTTCAGTGATTATTCATCCTGTTCAGTTTTTCTAAAGCATCTAAAGCATAGGTATTCAATTAGAATTCGAAGAGGTCCAGTTAGAGAAAATTTCCCGAAGCAAAAGTCTGGAACATCAAAACGACTAACTTCGTTATCATTCAGTACCATAATGTATACAGTAGTTGTATCAATATATGTTTTTAGTCAACAACGGACTGTCAAATCAAATAATATTTCAGTCAGTTTTCACATCAAACTGGAGGGATAATAAATAATAACTACTCTAATAATACATTCTAAATTTAAGTAAACTAAAATAAAGTGCCAAATTTTTTGAAAAAATTTAATAAAAAGTGTAGCTTGAAGTGTAGTCTTAACCAATTTTATAATAAACACTCAACACATCATAACAAATGAACAGCTGTACCTCCTATTCTCTTTCATTCCCTCTTAGAGCTACCACTGCTACTTTCTCTTGTTCAGTGAGAAACGTGAGCTCTAGTTTGTCCTGCCAGCTAGCATTGGAGATCTGTGAGATATTCTGGTTCTGAACTGCCCGTGGGAGGAATGTACATGTAAATATATATATATTGTCAAACATTAAATACCTACGCCGTAGGCTACGCACGTAGCCATGCATTTATACTTGTGCATAGGTGTGTCCGTCATTCTGCAATTACACCCCCAAACGCTAGGCGGCAGTAGCGCTACAGCGTCCACTGTGTTGACTTTTGCCGGCCGAGCAGGCTAACTTCCGGTTTAGCCCTCCGCTAACGTAACTGTGGGTAAAATTGTATACGTGCGGGGCAGCGAGGAGACGTTTTGTGTTGGATTTTAATGTGCAAATGAAATGCTTAGTAATTATCCTGAAATCACAAATAAAAAGAGATTATTCAAAGATTCGATAATCGTTTTATAATCGCATTGCAGCCATCTAAATGGTAATCAAATGGAATCATGAGGTGCTTAGAGATTCCCACCTCCAATGATGATCAGAAACTGTCACAACATATTTCCTTGCTTATGTAAAAATAGTAACATCAGATAAGTTACAGTATGTCTCTTTTTAGTTGCCAGGAGTGAAAATGAGTGATCCTCAACATTTGTTGTGTTTTGAATTAACTACAGCTGAAGAAACATTAATCTTTTCCCCAGAGAGTGTATACAGGTGAAACTCGAACAATTAGCATATCGTGCAAAGGTTCATTTATTTCAGTAATTCAACTTAAAAGGTGAAACTAATATATTATATAGACTCATTACATGCAAAGTGAGATATTAAAAGCCTTTATTTGATACAATTTTGATGATTATTGCGTACAGCTTATGAAAACCCCAAATTCAAAATCTCAGAAAATTAGAATATTACATGAAATCAATAAAAAAAAAAAAAGGATTTTAAATACAGAAATGTCAGCCCTCTGAAAAGTATAATCATGCATATGTACTCAGTACTTGGTTTGGGCCCCTTTTGCATGAATTACTGCCTCAATGCGGCGTGGCATGGATGCTATCAGCCTGTAGCACTGCTGAGGTGTTATGGAAGACCAGGATGCTTCAATAGCGGCCTTCAGCTCTTCTGCATTGTTCGGTCTCATGTCTTTCATCTTTCTCTTGGCATTGCCCCTCTTTTTATCTCGAGGCTTCATGTTATGTGAGGTAGTTCAATCATGATAATTTCAATGTGTGTTCTACAGCCTTTTTAAAGTAGGACTACCATAGTGATCAATGGCTGTGATGCTGCTAGGTGGTTTATTAGAGGCTGCTCCTGTTTGTACATGTGTGCGTTAGCAGGGCGGCCGTGGAGGAGTATACGGTGAACCGTTCTGGTGGGCTGGTCTGGATCAAAGTCCAGGGCCATTTTTTACTCCCAGTCTGTCCCTGGCGACATACCCACACACACATTCAAGCTACACCCACACATGGGCATTGACCCCTTTCCTTAAGGGTTAGGGTAACAATTTTGGATTTATTCAAGCACTTTAAAAACATTTATTAAAAGCTTCTTTTTTCACTTTTTTTTTTTTACAGCATTATGTTGAAATGTATATTAATAATAGGCTGTATATTAACTTATTGGGAGAAAACTGGTAGTTCTATCAGACGTTGAGCACCCCCATATCGCCAAAAAGGTTTGATCCCCATTAGGTAACGCCGTTGCAAAGCTTCGACTGTGAGACAGTCGAATCCGACTCCGCCCATCGAAGCATCGATTCTGCGACAATTCAGGGTCAGCCCTACTATTAACATGTTGTTGAAACGCTCTGACCAATAAAATTGGAATGATTTCACAACTTGGGAAATGAGACAATCCAAGAGCATGTGAACGCACCATTAATGACTGGGATGACAAGACTCCAGGAAGTCACTGCTCTTTTTTAATGTTTGTCATGAACTGAATTGAATGAACCCCAGGAATAATATCCAATGCTAATGCTGGTTCTAATGGGGATCCTAACAATGAACGAAATCAATAATTTCCCACAAAACTTGTGTATGATATTAATTATATTTCTTCAAAGAAAGAAAATCAGAATCGGCAGGTCAAAGAATCTGGCCATCCAACACAGCCTGATCTCCATAGAGGCTTAACAAAAAGTGACCAGTCTTGGGAGAAACTTTATATTTAAAAATTGAGCCAGGGCGTGGAAAGAGGACATCACATTATAGCTCAGGGAGATAGGGAGGGACGTGATCAGATGCCTAAAAGAGGTTCAGGTGCTGGAAACAGAAATTTAATGATGTCCCAAGAGAAGACAAAGCCAAAGCAGTCTGACCCTGTCAAGTCAAAGCCAAGGATAGTTACCTTGCCAGGGCATGGGACATGTCGCTCTTCATGCTTTGACATTTCAACGAACAAAAATAATCTACCTTATTAAAGTGTTGTGCAACAAGCAGAGTTTATTGGTGTGTGCAATGGTTGTGCAGTATTGTTTGTTGTCAAATGTCTGGGGTCAAAAAGAGTAGATTTCTCTAACAGCATCCCAAAAGTAAAGTGAAAGAGCGTAAAGGCAAGGCAGACGTGCTGGTGACATGCAACAGTGTTTCTGTCATTGAGCTTTACAAGCTTTTTCAACAGTGACAGATGGTGCGGTCAGCTTGAAAACAATGGTGAAGGACACAACAGCTAAGATGTCATGGAATGTCCCTGCCTCCATCTATATTGACTTAGTGTGAGCACAGGTCAGATGAACTCACAGTGGGCTCCACACTACATCAACTTTATACAGTGTGTGTCTCTATTCCCCAGAGCAAACCCTGCACAACACCCTCTCATCAAGCAAGTCCAGGGGTCAAATGGCTCTGCAGTCTGCCTCTTGTCAGATTTACAACATACGAGAAGCCTTGAGACACATTCTTACATTTTCTCAATACAGTTCTTGACAGGGCTTGGCCTCTCCTGGGAGATGCTATCTCCATCATCACCACTGACCCTGAGGACGCTCCCTGCTCCACTGTGTCAATTAAACTCAGCAAAAACTATGTCGACCTCAAGTTATGTATGGCCCTCCCACTGCAGTCAACTGTAGCTGTTTAGGCTAATCTGCAATGCAGTATATTTTTTGAAATACACGACCCTTTAATGTTAGCTGTGGAGGTGACATTTATCTGACAGTCAGACAATCAGTGCTTTTTCTGTATGGACTTTAGCTGACTTTAGCTTGTTTGTTGTCACAAACAAGACATAATCTAACAGATCACACAATAAAAAGCGATACAAAATTCAGGTTTGGTTCATCATCAGACAAAAAAGTCCCAAATACTAAGTAAATTTTAAATGCATATATAGTAATTCCCACACTTACCATAAAACTTTGATTAATAGCCCAGGATTTTATTTTATAAAATCACTGAATTTGACCCTGCCTATGTCTGGGACAGGTGTCCATATGGGACAGGCCTTTAATTCCTCTTGCACAAAACTGAAACAGGCTACTATGAAAAAGTTTATTTATTTCAAACAGAATGTTTCTTGTATAAAAATTATCCAATAATATCAAATACACGTCATTCATTTGATGTAGCTCAGACAGACGGCTTATGCGCTTTTATTTTGAAGGCAACAATGTAACGAAAACAACAACAGGGTGCAGGATGACAAAAGTGTGACAGAAGTTAGCAGACAGAGAGCCATGGACTTCACATTACAGGATTCATAACTTGGATAAATTTTTATGAAAAGCTGTTTTGATTCTTTTGATCGTTGGACACTTACAGACTAAAGGAATATAAATACTCAAGGAATGGACACATTTGGACTTAAGGAGTGGAGGTAAGGAGCACTTAAAGGTAACATGAGTCTGCACTTTTTTTCTCATCTCTTGTACAATGCCGGTTACACCGGTAAAGCAATAAGAATTAGACTTTGTCTGTTGCAGGCTCCAGGTGTGTGGAGTGAGGAAGTAATCAGGATTTGATCAGATAATGGCGCACACTCTGACGTCGTAAGGCAAAACCCCCAGTTTTACTGTCCACACGACAACACTGCAATCGGCGTTTCTGAAAATCCTCACCCTGGCAGGGGTTTTCAAAAATCTTTGGTTTCAGTGACCTGATACTGCGTTTCCGTGTGGACGAACGGCCGAATCGCGTAAAAAAAGTCCCGGTTATGATACCCGTGTTCGTGTAGACAGGGCCTCAGAGGCAGCTCAACACTAGTGATGTGCGGCTCGATCCTAAATTATTGATATTTCTGATACCAACGTTTCCTGCTCTAGGATCGATACTCATATAAAAGGATCGATATCTAAACACAGTCATTTGGAGTGAGTGTTTTATTATAAGTATCTTACTGTCACCAGGATGGTCTAATTATACTCGGTTCTTAGGAAGTCATGTCAAAGTCATGCTTGCGCTACGGCTCTGTGACGGAGCTTCTTTGAAGTGAGCCGCTGCAGCCCTTTACATTTCCCGCGACTGAATACTGACTCTGGCTGACTGTAAAAGCAGTCCCGTCTGGCTGTATTTATCTGAGAAGGTATTAATGCTGCGGTGTGTGATGTGCAAACACAGTGAAATACTTTGGCAACACACAAAACATAACATCACTAAACATCTAACATTAGATGCGCGCAACGCGCGTGTCAGATCTCTCCGCCATGCCGTGGCTGCCTGAAGCTATACTTTCCCTGTCCTCGCCACTATAACTTCCACTAAGCACAATAAAAAAAAGAGGGGAGAAGAGGATGATGACTGTTACTTTGTGGCTATAACAACGCAGTTGACACAATGTACAGATAACCTGCAACCCCTGCTGGAGCAGGAGAACTACTCAATGATCAGTATTTAATGTTTAATTAGGCTATAATAAAATCTCATGTTAGGTCTAATTTTTGGGACAAACCGGACAGGAGTCGGGACAACTGCTCGTAATTCGGGACTGTCCAGGATTTTTCGGGACGTCTGGCCACCCTATTAAGTCACAATAATAGGATGATGTTATGAAGCGGCAATTCTGAGCAGGATATTTTTATTATAATTAAAGAATTTGACAGTAGTTTGATGTCGTGTCATTATGCAGCTATTATTTTGAATTGGTAAGGCTACAGCCGACTCCTTATTTCTCTCATAAATACAGAAACGGAAGGGGGAGGTCACATTAAACTAGAAATAAAATATGTAAAAAGTATTTATATTGGTATCGGTATCGGCAATACCAGCCTGGGTATCGTTTAGGAATTAAGTGGTATCGCACATCACTACTCAACACCGGCTCCGTACCATTCATACAGCGCAGTGAGCCACATATTGGCCCAATCGTCCCAGAAAAAAAGGCACTGCGGCAGCAGCTATAGACAGACAGGGAGACAGCTTCAAACAACATACTGGAAACTCCCACTGCAACGTTACAGTAATATTTTTGAACTAATCCATGCTCGTTACATGACAGTGTTACATTCACTGCATTTAGCCGACATGATACAACGTCGTTTGTTCACCTGCTGCTTTTCAGTAACTAACATTACTGTCTCTGTATCTTTCACCGAAGGCTCAGCAATGTGAGCAGAGCTAACTTACGTGTATGGGATGATAACGAAATGGTTAGTGAACTGGACTGAATATATTAAATGAGATTGTTTCAACACTTTCTACCCTGCACCAGTTAGACCGCAGTAAGTAACTTTACTGTAACATTAGTGGATGGTTTTTCCTCTGTCTTGTTGTCGCCATTTTGTTGCAGTATTGTATATTATGTGGGTCACGTTATTTAAAGCAACTCAGATGGTGGAAAAGTTGTGTACCTGAGTGTCAGTAAAACAACATCCATCCATCATCAACCGCTTATCCTGCGTACAGGGTCGCAGGGGGCTGGTGCCAGTCCCAGCTTACATTGGGCGAAGGCGGGGTACACCCTGGACAGGTCGCCAGTCCATCGCAGGTCAGTAAAACAACAATACATTTTAATTGAACGTTACAAAGCAAACTGGCAGGTCCGAGGGGTCAATGCAACATTTCTTCAGTGATGTTTTTAGCTGGTCTTTGTACCGCTTCTTCTGACCACCTGCAGACAGGCGACCCAGATGAAGCTGTCCATGCAGGACTTGACGTGGCAGGCATTGTGGAGGCATTTCTGATAATGTGCCCAAGCCAGCGCAGTTGAAGTTCAGTGACTGTGGCCTCTATGCTCTTGTAGTTTGTCCTCGCAAGAATTTGAACATGAGGTACACGGTCACGCCACATGATTCCCATTATACGCTGCAGACAGCCTATGTGGAACCACTCCAGCATCCTTAAGTGGATGCTGTATGTGACCCAGGCTTCACAGCTATATAGGTGGTGATACAGTGAATTTCATGGGCTCTGTTTATCCAAGGTGCGCAAGGTTGTTTGTACCTCCTTACATTTGTTTGCGATCGCTGCCGTGAGATGGCAGATACAGGGCTACTGAGAGTGTTCCTGTGTGCCCTATGCAAGGTTTCCAGCAGGGGTGTGATGGTGTCAGAGTTCTCATCGAACCAGTCTGGGTGTTTCCTGGCCCTGTAGCCTATAGAGAGAGCTCTCTCTCTCTCTCCCGAGCGAGTGAGAGGTGCTGAGCGAATAAGCGCTGTGTGCAGCTTTGTAATCAAATACAAGTTTTCTTAAATAGTAAAAAAAAAACTGAAATCAATATGTGGTGGTCAGCGCTGATAATGTGGTGGGCCACCACAAACAAATTAATGTATGGGAAACACTGTACTGGATTTTCGGAAGTCAGAATGGCCTCAAACTCTAGTGCCTTTGTGCCTACCAAATGATGGAAGTCATTCCGTGCTGGGGCTTTCTTGAGACGCTGTGGGGGGCGCCAGTCCAACACCATGATGATGTTGTCCACCAGTGGGATACCCTCCTCCTTCCATCTCAGAGAGCCCTCACCCAGAAATCTGGTTTCGCTGAGAGCAGCGATGTCCACACCAAAGCGTCTCAGTTCCTCAGCAATCAGCGCTGTCCTTCGCTGTGGTTTGTTGCCATCATTATCAAGGAGAGTCCTGACATTCCATGCTGCCAACTTGAAGGGGATTATTTTCATGTTTCTTATTTTTACCGCAGGATGGAATTCGCTATAGGTGCGGTAACCTACCCAGGAGGTGGTTGAGCGGACAATTTTTAGGCCACCTTTTCTAGGCCCCTCCCCATTTGGGGTGAGCAGTATGGTCCCTAAATAGTACTGCTCAGTCACATGGGGGTCTGCTGAGACCAGCTGACACTCAACCCCAGCTGCTACATTTACAGACGCTTTTATCCAAAGCGACTTACATTTGAGGAACAACATACAAGCTTCAACAAAGCATCAACTACAGATCTACAACTGACAATACATACTAGTAAGAGAAGCAATAAATACTAGTAAGAGCTCACAGTACATATCACATCAATGGGGTAAATACCTAGGGAAGGAAGTAAGAGTTAACAAGAAGTGCAATCAATACAAGATCATTGTAGGGGATAGAAGAAGAAGAGCACAGGAAGTGCATGTTAGGCGTTAGGAGTTAGAGGTGAGAGAAGTGTTCTCGGAAGAGATGAGTTTTCAAGAGCTTCTTAAAGTTAGAGAGGGACGCCCCTGCTCTGATGGCGTGTGGTAGCTTGTTCCACTATCATGGTGTCACAGATGAGAATGTTGAGGAGAATAGCCGGGACTGGGATTGCTTTGTGTGAAGGGATGGCAGAGCCAGGCGGCGTTCGTTGGAGGAGCGTAGCGGCCGAGAAGGAACGTAAGTTTGTATTATGGAGTTTAGGTAGGCGCTGCTGCATTCTGAACCATTTGTAAGGGTTTCACCGCACAAGCTGGAAGACCTGCTAGGAGGGCATTGCAATAGTCGATGCGAGAGATAACCATGGCCTGTACCAGAAGCTGGGTGGTGTACTGAGTGAGGTAGGGCCTGATTTTCCTTATGTTGTATAGAGCAAAGCGGCATGACCGAGAGACAGCAGCAACATGGTCTGAAAAGGACAGCTGGTCATCAATCATACCACCCAAGTTTCTCACCACCTTGGTTGGAGTGATGGTTGCGGAGTCAATTTGTAGTTTGATGTTATGGTGGATAGATTGCTTGGCTGGAATGACCAAGAGTTCAGTCTTAGAGAGGTTTAGTTGAAGGTGGCAAGCCTTCATCTATGCAGATATGTCCAAGAGACAGTCCGTGATCCGCGCCGAGACAGTGGGATTGCCTGGCAGGAAGGATAGGTGATCGGCCCCAGTGAGGTGGTGTAAATTGAGAAGAGAAGGGGCCCAAGCACTGAGCCTTGGGGCACCCCTGTGGAGAGGCAGTGGGAGGAGGATAATTGTCCTTGCCACAAAACATTTCACGATTCTTGTCCTGTGTTTAAGAGTACAACAGGTTGTGTACTGTTAAATGCTTTGGATCTGTGTTTACTAGCTAGCGACCATATACCCCATGCCGCTGATGTGCAAGGCTCTGGCTACGAGCTCCGAGGCCAATCCTACCCTGCTCCCGTCACCAGACACCCCAAAGCTACCAGACATCAAAACCAGATGTAAGGTCTGTTATTGTACACCATGGTCAGAGGTGGAGACCTGCGCAAGGAAGTGCCACAGGGGGTGCGCAGGCCCCAGTATCACTATCTTCACCGTGACAGATTGTATCCTGGTGGTAAGGGTTTAGTCCAGGACGATCTGTCACCCACCATGGCTGCAGGAGACTGCCAGAACTCTAAACTACTGAAGAACCGCCTAACGTGCCGCCAAACACATTGCTTTTCTCTCAGGGTATGCTCCCTTAGCCTTTGTCTGAATAGACTTCCCGCAAGGCAGCCGGGCATTGACTGACCATGAACAGCCTCTGGGGACCACTACAACTCCGAGATCCTCCACCAAGTTAGTCTGAGGCCACAAGGCACCCAATTACCGTGTGTGGCCACAAGGAGGCCTGGCAGAAGTCTCGGCGAAGGAGAAGCTATGTACTGACGGAGGAAGGCTTACGCCCAGGGCTGCTTCCTTGTTCACCACATGGGCTAGCCAGTGGCAGCAGGCTGTAAGCGAGAGGTTAGAAGCGAGCAAGAAAGGAAAACAAGCATGCATCTCGGCGTTAGCACCGTTGAATTGAAATCACTGAAGAACTTTTGATCTGTGAGCTTTTCCCTTTTGCACATGTTTCTAATTTATGAGCTACTTATTAGTTTTGTCATGAGGACAGTGTACAGGGACCCTGATTTAATGTGTAGTAAATATTATAACATTAACAACTTTGCGCATTAACCACTTAATTTCCTGCATTCTGAACACATTTTCTGCACCAATTTACAGAGGAAATGTTTATATTTATATGAAGGGAAACAAAATTAAGGTGACAGGTGACAATTCAAAATATAAAAATATAATGGAATATAATTAAGTTAACAGCTTTTGGACAATGCACATATGTTTCTTCTATATTTTAGTTGCATTGCATGTTTTCCTATTGTGCATTGTTTCATTTGTTATTCAACATTTCTTGTTGCAAGCTGTTTTTCAGAACATTTTTAACAAAAGCTTTCAAAAAGTGATAGATGCTTTATGATTTTGACGTCCCGCGTCCCCAAATGACACCTATCTGTCAATACTTTTTTATTCAGGCTGCGATTGGTCGGTTCACGACAAGTGACATTGACGAGCTACATTCAGCACACGGCTGCTTGCTTGAAAGGCACCCAAGCTTCTCTTACCCCTTGTCTCTCTCCGCCGACAGAGATTAGCAAGCAGGCGAGAACGGGAACAGGTGAGCGTCACATAGCGCCCAGAGAACCTGATATGGAGAGGGCAGAGGAGTGTACCGGCAGCTTGGGAGAAGTCCCGGTACGCAAGAAAATGTCCGGTGCGTTCCGGCCCACTTCAAGCACTGAGTCTGCGCAGTGGTAACTTGCACACATGCACCAACAGTAACTTTTCTGAAGGAACATATGGAAAATGACATTTGCAGCACCGCAATTTGAATGTAAATATCATATTAAATTCTCCAACAGCACATTAACTGAACAGGATTGCAGTCTAACTACTTCAGTATCCATTAGCAACCGTATAATACAGAGGAATCAATTTAGACAAGCTTTATATAGTAAAGTTATATCATTAAAGCGCTGCCATTTGCAGGATGCTGTTTGTTCTCTGGAAAAAAATCTGCATGTTCAATTTAACAGTTAATGACATCATATGACCTATAATTTGTTTTGGATTTGTATTATATATAAATATACATTATATTTATTTAAAGAATATATAAATAAATCAGCCCACTGACATGCTGCATTTAACAAAGTATCCCTTTTCGACCCAATCAAACCTCTGCTAGATGTTTTTCAGTTCCCTGGAGGATCTTCGTAACACAACATTCTTCTCAGATGAATATGCAAAGCCCTGCCCATATGCACTTGCCTTGACCCCAGACACTTTTGAAGACAGCAGAGACATTTTTATTCCACATGTAGTATCTATTGGTTTTTACTCCTTTGCTGCCCCGAGAGCCTTGGGTTTCTCAGAGTATCCTTCCAGCGATAAAAAAGAAAGCCACAGCTGGTGAAAGGAGTGTAGATATTAGTCTTCATCAAACCAGTGAGACAATGACACTTATGAAGACCTATGTCATTTAATATACATCACCAGCTTTATTGCTGAAAATGGCAGAACAACGCACAAGCCAGTGCCTCAGGCAGCTCAAGGCTGGGCTAACCAGGAGGCAAGAGGAGAAATCAGCCTTGTCTTTCAAGGCCACCTCAGCAACTGCTGGGAAGCAGAAATGTTTTTCTGGTCAAAAAGGCAACAATTTATGGAAGGATCTCCACTCTATTCAGTTTTCTCGCCCTGTAACATAGTGCATGTTTCATGGTTTAAAAAAAAAAAAGGAAATATACCTCTTATTTTGCACAATCACATCTTAAATTGATTTATTGTTGACATCATTAAGTCAGATTCGTCTGGTGAAGTAGTTCAGAGATTTCATTTTTCCTCTTTTCCCACAGCCCAATTAAATAACATCTTCACTTTATAACCAGTAAAGAAAGAAAGAAAAAACATTCATATTTTCTCTGAGCCTTTCATTAATCAATTTAGATGTGACAAGCAATTACTTCTCATTGTTAAAGTGCATGCCATCAATCTGGACTTTCCAATTAGCCTAGCTTAGTTTCTAAATGCACATTCCACTTGACCTCTTCCATATGACAGCTGGGAAGTTGCTCGCAGAAACTTTTCAACAAGAAACTTTGATATTGAGTAGAATAGAGCAGCTGGAGGTTTATAAATTCACCTCACATCTCATTATACAATAGCACCTTTAACTGCACTCGAGTTGGCTGAAAGTAGAATAGGAAATCCCTATGTGGTAATCGCTGTATGTAAGGTGAACCAAATGTTTATCTATTTCAGTGATATGTATGTTGGCTTGGAATGTGTTCTAATACTGAAAAAAGAATTAAAGCACTATTTTGCCTTAAGCTTGAGATAACTGCATCGTCTGTTTTGATTTATACTTGTGATTTAATTATATTGCCCACAGTAATTTTGTTTACATTCTTTCATTTACTTTGTGACAGCAGGCTATGCACAGTTATATAAATGGGGTCGCATCCAGGTAGCTTCTATTTTGCGAGAGAGGGAGGCAATGTGCAGGTATGCAGTGCATATGTTTGCATACGTTTTCTTTTTGTGTGTGTGTGTGTGATTTGACTGAAAGTTGACAACTTTGCTTACACAGGCAAGCATCAAGTGCGACAACACAAGACATAGCAATATTACTTACTAGTCCAACTGTGTACACAGAAAGAATGCCGGCGCGGCGTCTGTCTTGCAGCCTTTTATTTCATGAAGCTCTTGCCAATGTCTGGGGGCCTATTACTTTGTCACTCTCTTTTTCTCTTGTTGGCTTCCCCTGTCAACGTCCTTTTTTGGGCTCTTTGCCTCTGCCATTAGTTAATGTTACGTCCATAGAGGCTGCTGAGCCCAGTTATGTTACCGGCTCGCCTAGCGAGGCACAACACCGGCCGCGCTCTCCACCAGCAGCAGTATAGTGTTGCTTTAAACTTGGATGGCAAGCTAGCCAACAAAGCTTGATAGCAACCAACACAACAGCACAGTAACATTACCGATGTCCGAGTGTGTTTGCTAACATGAACTTTAGATTCATAGCTAGCGGTCAGTGACCAAGCACAAGCACATTATGTATTAACTTTCTACTATAAAATAACAGCTGGAGAGCAGTGCTAGTGTCCTAACGGAGCCAGGCCAATGAGCAACATAACTGGGCTCAGCGGCTTCTATGACATAATGTTAGCTAACGGCAGAGGCGAAGACACGAGGACGTGGACAGAGGAAGCTAAGAAGAGAAAAGAGAGACTGACTGAGCAAGAGACTGGGTGGCAAGATAGCCAACAAAGCTGGACAGTAACCGACGCAAGAGTACTTACAGTTACGTTTCCATGCGTGTTATCTAGACAGTTAGTAAATATCAACTCAGGTCTGTGAAACTATGAGTTGAGTACTTTGCAAACACAAGCAAACATCAAGTAAGCGCAACGACAAAATAAGACAAAGCAAGCCGGCTATGAGTTATTACGTACTAGTCCAACAGCAAAAAGGCCAGCTCGGCATCTGTCTTGAATCCTTCCAGCTCTTTTAGCTCATGCCAATGAGTGAAAGCTAGTCCAATATTTAATCTTTTCCGGTGTCTTGTTCGGTCACTTTTTCTCTTCCTCATTTCCTCCTATGTGTTCTTCAGCCTCTTCGCAGCCTCTGCCATGATAGCCATAATGAGAATACCGAGCTAGCTTCTTCCAAAGAACTTACATTATTTATTATATACGTTTGCTTCTTCTTATAACTTGCTTGTTTTAAGAGCCATGTTGGTGCTGTAAAAGCTTTACCCTATTTCAAGTCAATGTAACAAACATCAAAATGATTCTAAAGCTGTTTATTTAAGATAAAGTTTCTACATAATGTTGATTTAACATATCGCTAAAGAACATGTTTAGTTGATGTGTTTTGCCTGCCAAATGCATTCTGTTTGAATGTCAGACTTGATAAATATCCTGTATAACAGAGCAGTACAACATATTACTGTTACAGTACAAAAGGCCATGTGCATGTTTTCCCCGTTGTCTCCTGTGCCTGCTCTGAGCAAGTGGACTCAGTGTGCCTACACTGCACATGATCCCAGTGAGATGTACAGATGCACAGATGACAGCTGTACCTCACTTGACACGTGGAATAAGGTGATGTCCGATGAACATTTTTTTTGGCATGTGCGTCAATAAGAATCTGAGTCAACATCCTTTCATTGTTTATGTTACACACTGTTAGTGTTTGTATTTAGCGCCGACTTCAATGGACATTTTGCATTTTACGTGTTTATTTTCTCATTTATTGTGTACCTGCTTTGCTATAGATAAACAGCATAAACCCCTCCGCCTGGACTCTGCCTCCCTTTTCCCACACACTCACCTGAGTAAATACAGTGTCTTGATCAATTGCCACCACGCCTATAGATCCATAGCATAGCCTACATACTAATGCTAATGTACGCTTGTTGGTATCTATTAGCTTTTAGGTTAAAGAGGCAAAGTTGCTGCTGACTACGGGTTGGGAAAATGAATAAAAAGTAGAGCTGGGGCGATTTGTTGACGTAATCGATTACGTAAATGGGTCAATGACGTATAACGATTTTCAACAGGCCAATTTTAAAATACAAAAAAATTAAAATATTTATTGGAGTTGTTCAAACATTAAGAATGCTGTGTACACATAAATTAATGTATTTTTTTTATTATTAAATGATTTCAATGTTTTTTCATTTACATAAACTGTCTGTGGCCTTACAAAATGTCATGTGGTGCGACCATAATTTATTTAAAATTAATTAATTTCCTTAACATACTTAACCGTTTTTAGAAGTTCTCAGTAATGTAAAGGTTTTAGGTTTTTAAGTATTAATAAATCTAATTTTCACTGCCTTGTTGTCAATGGGCTCAAAACTCACTTAGAAATGAAGCACTCTAGCCTCTATCTGACTACAGCGTCAACACGGCAGCTAGCGACATGCAGTCCACTAACACCATAAAACAACCGGCTCCCAGCAAAACACAGACTCCACGTAAGGATACAAAACAACAATAAAGGTTTATGTGCTGAAGCTCATCAGACCAACAGATTCAGATGATGCTGAGTAAAAACACAGTGAACATTAGAAAAGCTGGAGAAACACAGCGAAAGTCACGTTAGCTTGCCAAGCAGTTGCTAACGTTATCCGGTGCAAAGTTGTATCGCTTTCCACATTACTTCACCAACTAACGCGACCCATATAACTATCCTGTGTACCACTGGTATTATGTCAATTGTTGATTTAGCCTGTAAGAAATTATGTAACGGCAAAAAGCAAATGTGGAATGATTTGTTTACTAGCCTATAATGATGCAGGCAGGGTAGCCAGGAGCAGCCAGCTAACGCTACATTAGCTCAGACCTGCCGCTGTTTGCTTCGTAACATTCAATTTAGATTTATTGTAGTTTTACCGCTACTCAGGTACACAGCTTGTCCACCTCTCGGTCGCTGTAACTAACGTGACCCACATAATATACAATATTGCAACAAATCGGCAACAACACAGCGGAGGAGCCATCCACTAACACTGCAGTAAAGTTACTTACTTTGCGGTCTAACTGTTATAAAGTGTGATGCAAACTCGTTATAATATTTAATCCAGCTCACTAACCGCTTCCTTATCATCATATATATTTAGCTGTGTTGACATTGCTGAGGCTCCGGTGAAAGATACACAGATAGTCAGAGGCGGGACCAAGTCATCGTTTTACAAGTCCGAGTCAAGTCTCAAGTCAAGGACCAACAAGTCCAAGTCTTAAACTTTGAGTTTCGAGTCCTAAACAAGTCATAATGCACTATTCACCAAATTTAAAAACCATTTCAAAAGGTTTTTCAAGTTAGAAATAAAACAATGTATTGAATGAAGCATTAGCCTGTACAGAAAGACGGCAGAGGTGCAGTTTCACACAACAAATTTCATGAATTAAATGTTCATGGAGGGCTGCTAATTATTTTGGTCAGTATTGAGATCACAATTAACTAATAGTATTACTCATTGCCTTAGGAAACATTAACTTTTGAAATGTAATATTTTCTTTTTAAAAACTAGGCTATTATATATGCATTACTCCAAAATCTCAAATAGCCCATGAATAAGAAACAATAATCTAACATTATTAACTTTAAGCAGCATCTAGTGTGCAACAGGACGACAGCAGCACAGTTGACAGCTTTGGGTGACGGATGGGTCACTGAGGGGGCTCTGTGTGTGTGTGAGTGTGTGTGTGTGTGTGTGTGTGTGTGTGTGTGTGTGTGTGTGTGTGTGTGTACATGGAGAGGAGCAGTGCAGGTGTCAGGTGAACTATTCGAGTTGACGAAGTTACGTTACAGAACGCTGAAATAAAACCGTGGTGTTTTGTCGGGAGATGCAGTGACAGAAACCAGCGGTGAGAAAACTATAAATCGCTATGACGTTATTATACAATATTTATTATACAATATTTTACAAGCACCGATCAGGTAAAGCAACACTGAACACACCTTTTAGGTAGGGCCTCAGCTGTGAAGGAAAGAGGTGCGCTGGATTTCTAAAACAAAACGAGTGTAGAAGCACCCGGCGCTATTATCGTTTTATCTTAATTAACTTGTTTTGATAATTGGTGGAAGCAGTTTTTTATATCATAATTTATATTCGGGCATGGGGAGTGTCGAGTCAGCTCGAGTCAAAAGGCTGTTCAAGTCAAAGTCGAGTCGCAAGTCTTCTTTGATTTTAGTTTATTGCAAGATTTCTGTATGAAAGCGGTTGTGTTTTGGATTATGCTCGCTCATGGGTTCAAGTGAGCACGCATACGAGCACACACCTGGTTGCAATCTTAAAACCGCACCACTAGTAGCTGAAAACTACATAATGCCCCTTTAATGTAGTTTATTTATTAATTTTCTCTGTAAATTGCATAAAACTGATAAAAATGTTAGAAAAAAAATACCATTCACTTAAACATACTGTATCAGCGATTAATATTTCAGTCACAGGAATGAGATATTTTATTTTTAATTTAATACAGTTATTGCTGTTATTGGTCGCACCACATGATTAGTGGTCGCTCCAAATGAAACACAAACATTTCATTTTTTTTGATGAAAATCACATTACAAACATTTAATTTGGTGCAGTACACATTCACGGCTTTGTTTTAAACAAACATATAACTTGACAATAGATTTAATCTAATTTCATTAACTGCAAGTATGTTTTTTCTCATTTATTGGGCGTGTTAGAGGTCTTACCCAATCAGCAGGCATGTTTAAAAGATAGTGAAGTCCAGTGCGCTGGCATACGCGAGAGGATTTTCAAGGCACTACCATTTCTGTTTTAATAAATGCTTTGCTATGTTTTCTTAGGGCTGAAGTTAGCTTAAAACTGAAAATAACTCTCCATGGCCTATAGAGGTCGCTAAAAATGTAAACATGGGTCGTAATAAGCAGCATAATAAATCGATCTAAATGACACACTTGCTACACCAACAAGTTCACCAAAAAATGCATTTCCTCCTAGGAAATGGAAACACAAACAAGACCAACATGTTGCTTCATTTAGTTATCATTTAAAATTTTCTTTATGATACAACATTATTTGCTTCTCCGCTCTTGCTGCAGGGTCAGAATTAACAAGCTGTCCATGGCGAGCAGTTTTTCTTTACTTGGCAGTGGTAATTGACCCTTTGCCAAGCCCCGCCCCCCTTTGTTACTGTTGCTAATTCCGACAAACTGTCGCCGCTGCCACTGTCTGTTACTGCACTCTCAGGCTGTCAAACTGACGTGAAAAAAATGAAAGATAGAAGCTAAAGCCTACCGATCACACAGTACAAGTAAAACACCGCATCCCCCGACGACTGAAACAAAAGACAACGATATTAAGGATCAACACTGTACAGCTGGGTAGCCTCTTTTCATTATTACAATCATTAAAAAGCGGAACAGTAGGGCGTTATTATTATACTAACATTACATTAGGAACGATCCACAGCCGAAATTTATCTGGATTTATTTTAGGTTTTGGAAAGAGAATAAATCATACATCACCTTTCAACCTCTCTGGGTAGCAACTGTAACTATTACAAGTGCCCCAAGAACGGCGTTACCATATCTTAGAAAAATATAGCCAAAAAAAGCTAGGAAATGACTCTTTTTACATTAGAGTCAATGGAGCGCATCCATGAAAGTGTCAGACTTCAGTTAGAGCGTGTCCTATACTACTGATTGGCCAGCTGTGCGTGGCTTAGAGAAGGGTCTATTGGTAAAACAATTAAATATTACTAATATTGCATAGTTACCAAAGTGAAATTACAAGCTCTAAATATATATATATTTTTGCATTTTTCTCATGATATTGTACAAATACTAAAAAAAATCATTGTTTCTGAAATATAAGAAAAATTTGTGTTAAATTGCAGAAAAATCTATTTCAAATCACACTACAATAAAAGTACTTTATATGTAAAAGTCATCAATTGAATATAAAAGGACAAAAACTAAATTGCCTATCATGGAAAACACTGCAATGGTCGCACCACATGATATTTGGCCGCACCACATGATATTTTCTAATTTAGTCAAAATTTACAGGCACAGAATAGGCCACCTTAACAAAACAAGCAGGCTTCCTACCAAAGGACTCCATAAAATGTAAAATGTAAACTAATCAAACTCTTTGCACAACCTGATTTACTGTCCCCCATTACTGCTGAAAGTGGTCATTAATGTTATGTGATTAGTTTCAGATTGCATATTTTTGAATATGACTATGATTTGCAAGTTTGTTAATCATGTAATAAGAGTGTCTGTATTTAACAAAAGCCAAGCAAATATCAAATGTGATTTTGTTTGTATTAAGCATACAGCCTACCTTAATCTCAGCTGCTGCAGAGGAGCTGCTCCATGGAGTGAGTGTACATCTAAAAATACCAGTTTGAAGTGTGGTGTCCGAACAATAATGCTGCGATGATGTGTTGAGAAGAAACCCGCTTGACACTGTTCTTGATCATAAAAGTTTATTAAATCAAGGAGTTCAGCATCAATTACAAGCTCTGCAGCAGCTTGGAGAGTGACCCAGCCTGATGGCCACTCTGTCTCTCTGTACATCAAACATAGCTTATATAGGACATGTTTAGGTATCTGTTAGGTACCATAGAAGGGTTTGAGTCTGCAAAATAAAGGTCAAACCCATAGAAGGGTACAGTACTATTCTGAGGTAACAAAACAAGGGGTTAGAGGTCAAATTCTATAGAAGGGTTCAGTCCCTACATAACCACCAATAACTGCTCTCCCTGTAGAAGGTCACTGACCCTCTGTCCTGCTGCTACAGTGCTATTTTGAACTATTATGAGTCAAATGCACAAATATTGGATACTACAGAAGTGTTCTTATTGCATACTCTCACCTAGCATTTCCTGGATAATAAATACACATAAAGACACTGGTTAACCATACTGTTTGCACACACAGTTCAAACAAGAAATTTAATAGTTGTCAACTCTATTTGTGTTGCTACAGGCTTGACTTCCTAGTTTCTGCATCTGCAGCACCAATCTCTAACAGCCTATACATAGTGCCGCAGATGATTCCAACCCCTTATCTCTAAAATGCTCAGATCATGGGTTTTTGAAAAATGTGATGAGTTTGAATAAGGAGCTCCTCTCCCCTGTGGCATGTCTGTCCAGCCTCGCAAGGTTTTACAATTTTGCGGGCTTGACTGGAAATCCTGTTAGTATAATGCAGGACCTCGAGCTCCTTATCTGTCTTAATCAGAGGCTGCGAGAACAGACAGCAACAAGCAAGTGTGAGATCCACTCTCTCTGATCATGACATCAGCTACCTAACCTGCTAGCTGAATATTTATTAAATATCTGTTTCACAATGCATGAATACAGCCAAGAAACACTGCTGCTGGATTAATTAAAATGTGTCAGCCAGAGTAAAAGGCAAACAATAAGTGACAAAAATATTCATAAGATTACCTTTTAGACTGACATCATTCCATATATGATGATTGTGACGTCATAGTAAGAATCATTTTGCAAAGTTATATCTCTGTGTTGTGTTAGTATCAACTTCTCTTCTGCATCGTGCTGCAGTCTTACTTTTCTCTGCCAGGCGGCCTTTGATTCCTTCAAAATGTCAGGGAAATCAGTTGTTATCTTGTTAGCGAGATGTTCCTAATGGTCTATCTTTAGTCACTCTCTTATGATTCCTACTTGGTGATTCTTCAGCAGTGACACCGCCTCCGATGACTCACTGAGCAACAGACACCAGAGATTATTAATGTTTTTACAAAAATAGTTACACAGAAATAACAGCAGTAGCAGTAACCCATGGTTACAGAGATGACGTCGCCTGGTATCATTGATCTCTTCTACACTTCATTCCCAAGTTCCAATTAATCTGAGGCGACAACCGGTTTTGTCAGGCTGCATTGTCACTAAAGTCATTTTCATTTATAAAACAACACAAAACACATTTTCAAATCATTTGCTGCCAGCCAACCCTGGAAATATAAGTCACAGTGTTTTCTCCAGTGGCAGATGTGCCTGACTGGCATCCTGGCTCATTTGAGAAATGTTACATCATCAGAACGGTTCAGCCCTTGAACTCTCTTTAGTAATCTTTGATAATAAGCAAGGGGAGAAAAGAAATAGAAGGTTTGCAGAGGAGACAAGCGTTGCTGTAATGAACTGGCTTCCTGCAGGGTAATAAAGGTCTGCATCTAATGCCAAGGGCATCCAGGCAAGCACGGAGACCATTACAGCTGAGCGCTCTGGCTTTCAGCTCTGTCTGGGAGGCCAAAAAAAGCTCGGAGAAAGCCCTCCACCCCTACCTGATTTTGACTGCAGACACAATTATCTTGCGAGGTTGCATCCAATATTTCCTTCTGGTGCCAAAGGTGAAGACATTTTTTTTCTCCAAAAGAACAGGCAGTGAGTGCACTCCCTGGAGCATTTCTTCAGGACAGCAGGAGAGAGGCGGAGTAGGGCAGACAGACTTATGCTAGAGGCAATGGGTCTGGTGTTCTCAGGTTGCTTTTTGCAGTGTTAAATGAAAGCACTGAAAAATGCCACAACTTTACGTTAAAAATAACTGCTCTCTGGATACTCTGCAAACTGCAATCTAAATGCATGCCTTTCACCCCTCCTTGGTAACTAATGTTAAATCTGTTACAGTTTGTAATGTAATTTCAATTGATAACATTTAGTGAAAAATAAATGAGACCAGACATTTTCTAAGCTGACGAATCACAAAACAGGAAAAGCACCTAAGTGCTGCAACCTCTTTTTGTAGGGAAAAGAGATGAAATGAAGAAAGAGTCATACTGAAATCTTCCAGCACGCGATAAAATTTGCACAAAATGAGATGGAGGAAGTCATTTGAAATGGCACTGAGGCTTGAAGAGGAAAATTGCAGAAGGTGATTTGTTAAAAGTTCCATTAACTCTGTATTTAATTTGCTTGGACTTTGACAGCACACATAATTACTATACTGTACCACACTATTTGGAAGTGAGTCAAAACTGGCTGCATGCTAACTAAGAATTTACTTCCTAATTCGAAAAAGCTCAAATGTTAAGTCGACCGACTTCACAAACTGGTGCCATTTGGCTCAAGGTTACACATACAAGCATATGTTACATAATGCTGAGAAATCCTGTAAAGGGCAGTCACATGGAGGGCTGCTGGTGTAAAGCCATTCAATTCCTCAGCTAACCTTGCCAGCAGCTTTACAGTAGGCACAACTAACAGCAGAAAAATGAAATTAGAAGCTGGATAAAATGGTTGATTTTTATGTTTTTCACAATGCAACGTCTGCTCTATTACACTGCTATTACACCATTGACGGATGGGTTAAATGGAGAGAATGAATTTCGGTACATGTATGTGTATGTGACAATAAAGTATACCTTACCTTACCTATTCTTCCCCGTATGACTGTAAACCTGTTACTATCGTACATAATTATATCATCATTATCTCACTGTTTATTGTGGTGCTTACACAAGCTTTGGACTACCTTCTCCCGAGGCCTGCACACTGCCATTTTACAGTTTTGTGTCCTTCCATTCTCATATACTGAAGCTTTTCATTCCAGTACCTCTCAGTACACTTGACCAATGCACACTCAAACATCTGCACATCTCTATAGATGCAATGCACGACGTGATATAATATGGAATGGATATAAATACTGAATATGAATCTGTGGAGGAAAGAAAAGCTTGAGTTTTTCATACACCAAGCAGGCTTGAATTCACAATGATTGATCGCTGAATGTATATTTGCACATTTATTATTCATGTTTCATATTTTTTTCAACGTCCTTTGTGCTCCTATCATCCACCAGGCTTGTGTCATTATCTATTGCTGTACAGCAGGAAGCTCTCTGTTTGTCTTTACTAGCCAAATGGTACTGCACCAGTGTTTAATGAGACTGAGTACATACTGTATGCACTAATAAAATGATTCTGGTAGAGAATCTCCCACTCTCAACAGACAGGAAAAACTTTAAAGAGATTAAATTATTTCCTGCTGTGTCTGCTAGTTAGAATGAGTAATGCTATGTTAAATGCTTTATCAAACACTTCCTCTACTTTATAAGAGACAAGGTATTCACTTGTTTTGCTTTTCATTTTAATTATCAATACGACTTGTATACTAGTGTTTGCCTGCAGATGCTTTAGGCCACATGTTGGGATACATATGAAGTGAAGTAACTAAGTTTAGACTGGAGAGAAAAAAAACCTTGTTTTTTCTCCTCTAAAATAACTTCATGTCAATAGCATGCTCATGGAGTGTGCTCTTGGATACAGTGTGATGAAATGAATGGCTTGAGAACACGAAATCCTTTCCAAGAGTTATAACATCAAAGCTGGCATACAATTAGGCTTCCCTCCAAGTATAATCTATTTATCTATTACTGTGCCAACACCAATAGCTGATGTTTCATGGTTTAGATTCATTTTGGGTCGCACTGAACAAGATGTCAGTGGGAGATTTTTGATAGAGATGTTTATATTTAGTCATGGGTCAAAGGAGGTGAGGTGACACATGAGGCAAACACAAGAACGCTATGTAAGTCACGTGACGTGAAAGGTTGCGGTTTGGTTAGGTTTAGACAACAAAACTACTTGGTTAAGTTTAAGTAAGCTATAATTATCAAGCTAGGTTTCCTGGGGAGGAAGAGGAATCTGATTTTCATGTACTATTTTGGATTAAAATTGAAAATTGGATCTCTGTTCACAATTCAGACTTTTAAAGATTAAAGATAATGTTTGGTGATTTATGGGATGATGAATGATGATCATTATGATGGGGAAAGCATATATATTTAAAACTACATAACGACAATTAAAAACTGAACAAAGTATCAGTGTGTTCTTCAAAACAAAAATAATGACAATAACATAATTACATTTTTGAATGTGGGGAGATACTGTAAATTTTTGTCCTATACAAAAACGGGTATATTGAATACCTGGATATTTGTATGCTGGATTTTCTGAGCAGTGTTAAACTGAAAAATAAAAAGCAATGCCAATCACAAAAACATTTAGCTTGTGGCCTTCTAAATTAGGATGTATTGTACATTAGTATCATTGTGTATCATCATGAGCTGTTGTGGATTATGGAAGCCTTACCCACACAAAGTAATGAGTTAAATCAGGTGAATAAAGTAGCTTTAGGCAGACATTTAGCCAACGTTGAGCTTTTTCACAGGAGAAGTTAAAAGCTTTGACCTGCTGGTGGTGCTAGAAGAAAAGTCAGGCAATCACCAAAGACATTATAATTCATCCTCTGGGTCAGTGAATTCATGGCAAGTAGTTGTAAAGACATGTCGCTAAAAGCCAAAAATGTCAACCTGCTGGTGGCGCTAAAGGTAATTACTATCCTCATTAAGTAGACAAGGCGAAAGCACCATGACTTTGTATGATGTTGTAGTTCGACTGTGGCAAAAATGTCCTAATACTGAAACGTGCGTCACTTGGCTGTTTTTATATTATGGCCTATATTTTGTAGCTACATACAATAGGTGTAACAAATCATTTTTCTTTTTCAAATCTTCACCTGACGTGTTGGAACAAGATTTCACCTTGCTTGGTGCTCTGATCCACACATGTTGTTGTTGAAATTTGGGAGGTGTGCATGTCTGCTCCTCTTCTAGCCTCTGTAACCTACAATTACCCATGGCACCCATTCTCTGTGTAGGTTCGAAGATACCGTTATGTGTAAAAAATCAAAAACAAAACTACTGCACACTGATCTGACTTTACTACCTTTAATGTGAGCAACGCGTTTCGCCCATTGCTTCTTCAGGCCCACACAGTTATGTGTATCTTTGCAAAGTGTAATTCCAGATTTAGACTGTGCTTCATGTCCAGTCTTTTACCAACGTGCAAGCTTTTAAACACGATGCCCATGATTTCCTGAATTATATGACCATGATCTTTCTGTACAGTGTTCCGTTTCTGTCACACATTAAAATGACAATTGAGGCAATAAAATGTACAGTCTGTTTGTTATTAAAAGATAAGTTCACAATTTGTCAAGCCTGCCTTGAAACAAAAGCCAGTTCCCCATGTGAACAGTGAATTGACTCAGACTGGCACTGCATTAAATAAATTATGTAAATTCAGTGTCCTGAATTAAACACTATGTATGACTTCATCAGAGAGATATAGTAATGTTTTGCCCTGTGAGAAAACTGATGCTGCTGTTTAGTCAGTGTAGCCTAGGTGAGCAGGCTACAGGCATCAAAAAGATGAAGATAGGAAGATATAGATATACAGTAAGACATGCTGATCATGAGATACTGACACTCATTAGCCTGCCTATCATCCAAATGCAATGAGAGACTAGAAATAACTATGTAGTAAACTGTAAGGTTGATAGATTCTGTCTGACACTGGTCATGAGTTCACATGAAATATCAACTCACCCCATTAAAGGTTAACGCCTTCATAAAAGAAACCGATAAGAGGACAGGGCAAAGCAGGCAGACCTGGAGGCAACTTCTTTCCAGGGTCATAACCTGAGAAAGATATCCATTGATCTTCATTCTGGCATTGGGCGGGGATACAGACGTTTAAATCACCTAATATCTTTTTTGAAAGTGATTAATACAAGGTAGAAAATTCCTTTGTACCAAGCTTGCTTTATGTATACAATCCGATTACAGAAACACTAATATTCTCCTTAATCACATTATCAGTAAGACGTCTTTTTGCAAGCTATATTAAAATCTGTGTTGTCAGGGTCATCCTGTTCTTGAATTATAACGATACTGAATCTCGACTTCTTAACGAGCTTTGAAGTGAACGATGTGCTCAGTAGAGAAATTGGTCTAAAAAACTGCAGTCCTTCCCCTTCTTGCACTCTGCTCGGATACTTGTGCCTCTCTTAATGATTGTGGTTGTCTGTTCTTAGTGCGGGATTAAGGCAATAAAAGATGGTATTTGGTTCTTACGGTTTTGTAGCATTTTACAATTCTCTCTGTAGCTGGTGCTTTATTCACTTTTGTTTCCATCTGTAAGCAACTCTATTTCTCCACTCGCCTCTGCAATTGTGTCTTTATGTTTATTTTTTTAAAGGAAAGTCTGTCTTAAAACAATAGTCATGGTTACGAATGTGTACACTGAAACAGGTTTTGCTTGCTGTATTCTTTCCTCCTGTTCATACTGGCTGTCAAGAGATCACTTATATGCATTACTAATATGCTTCTAATGAAGGAGATGGGGGACAAAATTCACCGTCCTTGTTCTGTGTAAAAAAGCATTCCAAAGTTGATCTGATCCGAATGTGAGGCTCCAGCAGTATGAAATAGATAAGTCATATTAACTTCAGATACACTGCAGAAAGTATTTTTGCACAGAACAAGGACTTTGGAGACTATCATCATAGTGGAATATACTGGGTACGGACAAATACACAGAATACAATAGGAATGGATCTCTTGATGTCTTGTACGAGCTGAAAGAATGATTACAGCGACCAACAACGATTCCACTGTACATGCGGGCACATGACTATTGTTTTAAGACAGACCTAAAATATTATGAACCTATTGTTTAATTAGCTAAAGTGCCTATAATTTATATTTTTAGAGTAGCAATTTATCAAATGAGAATTTGAATCTATCTGTCAATCCATCCATCCATCCATCCATCCATCTGTAGTACATATTCTAATATATCTTACAGGCTTTCAGGGACAAACTAATCTGATGGAAAGACTGAGCAGTGATTTCTGACTCTACACAAGAACGTGTCTCACATGAGCAGTGATGTGGTTTTATAGCTCCCCTGGCACAGAGCGGAACATTTAAAAGGCACGGCTCAAATGAGCTTAGCACACTTTATTACCCATCTGCAAACAGCTTAAGTGTCAAGCAGCACATCCTTGAGTTGGTAATGTTCTCAGGAATACTGAAAGATGAGGGCAATTAGCCCTGAGAAGCACACATGGGTGGTACATAACCAAACAATGCAAAGCTCCTATTCAAACTAATGGCTAAAACAATACTGTTCCATCCCATACTAAAACCTGCACATATTATGAGGCTTTATGCCTGTGCATACAGTACCTGAACTGAGATAATAGGACTTAAATTATATCTGTGCGGTGGATGGAATTGACCTAATACCTGAATTATCCACTGCACTGCAGTGGGTTTTTTTCTTGACACACAAATGATTTCTAATTAGACACTAGAGCGTTATAATGGATACAGTGAATAAGAATAAGTAAATGATATTGATGTATATGACTTTGCTGAGGCAAAAGGAGAGTAATCTTCATAACATACCTGTATTTCGTTTCTTTTTCCTGTACATGTTCAGATATGATACATAAACTGCATGTCACCATCAGGCCAGGATTGTTAGCTCACTATTTGCTAACAATTGAAAACAAGTGCTACAGTAGTATAGCTTAGTCTAAGGTCAGTTGTTTTTGTTGAGGAAAGATAAGTGGCATAAATATTAATGTGAGTTTGACAAATGTAGTGGGAAATAAAAATAGACAGTTATGACAGGTGTGTAACAGTCCATGTTACCACGGGTGTCCTGCTGTCAGTCATCCATTCCAGCTCCGCTGTTTGAGTGATTAGGGAATCTCCAAGTTGCCTCCAGGCAATAAAGATACCAAAGCATTCACAGCTCTGGGAGAGTTTGTGCAGATAGATTTTGTTTTTTACAAGCAGCAGAGGTCCTGTTTTCCCTTTACCAAATTCGAATTGTAAGTCCAGCTCAGCTACTCATAATAGCTTCCTGAAAGTGTCAGTGAGCAGGTGATAAGAAATGCTGTCAACAAATTAACTTTGAGTTCAAAGTTTGAAGGTCATGAAGATGTTGTTCTGCTTCAAATTGATCATTTTTGAAATTCACGGTGGTATTTTCATGTAGGGCATGTTCACC
>NC_060169.1:30245855-30282657 GCF_021292245.1 Micropterus dolomieu | reverse complement strand
CTGACATGCACTGTGAGCTGTAAGGTCTTATATAGACAGGTGTGTGGCTTTCCTAATCAAGTCCAATCAGTATAATCAAACACAGCTGGACTCAAATGAAGGTGTAGAACCATCTCAAGGATGATCAGAAGAAATAGACAGCACCTGAGTTAAATATGAGTGTCACGGCAAAGGGTCTGAATACTTATGACCATGTGATATTTCAGTTTTTCTTTTTTAATAAATTTGCAAAAATTTCTACATTTCTGTTTTTTTCTGTCAAGATGGGGTGCTGAGTGTACATTACTGAGAAATAAAATGAACTTTTTTGATTTTTGGAAAATGGCTGCAATGAAACAAAGAGTGAAAAATTTAAAGGGGTCTGAATACTTTCCGTACCCACTGTATACTGTACATTCAAATACACAGAATACAATAGGAATGGATCTCTTGATGTCTTGTACGAGCTGAAAGAATGATTACAGCGACCAACCACGATTCCACTGTACATGCGGGCACATGACTATTGTTTTAAGACAGACCTAAAATATTATGAACCTATTGTTTAATTAGTTAAAGTGCCTATAATTTATATTTTTAGAGTAGCAATTTATCAAATGAGAATTTGAATCTATCTGTCAATCCATCCATCCATCCATCCATCTGTAGTACATATTCTAATATATCTTACAGGCTTTCAGGGACAAACTAATCTGATGGAAAGACTGAGCAGTGATTTCTGACTCTACACAAGAACGTGTCTCACATGAGCAGTGATGTGGTTTTATAGCTCCCCTGGCACAGAGCGGAACATTTAAAAGGCACGGCTCAAATGAGCTTAGCACACTTTATTACCCATCTGCAAACAGCTTAAGTGTCAAGCAGCACATCCTTGAGTTGGTAATGTTCTCAGGAATACTGAAAGATGAGGGCAATTAGCCCTGAGAAGCACACATGGGTGGTACATAACCAAACAATGCAAAGCTCTTATTCAAACTAATGGCTAAAACAATACTGTTCCATCCCATACTAAAACCTGCACATATTATGAGGCTTTATGCCTGTGCATACAGTACCTGAACTGAGATAATAGGACTTAAATTATATCTGTGCGGTGGATGGAATTGACCTAATACCTGAATTATCCACTGCACTGCAGTGGGTTTTTTTCTTGACACACAAATGATTTCTAATTAGACACTAGAGCGTTATAATGGATACAGTGAATAAGAATAAGTAAATGATATTGATGTATATGACTTTGCTGAGGCAAAAGGAGAGTAATCTTCATAACATACCTGTATTTCGTTTCTTTTTCCTGTACATGTTCAGATATGATACATAAACTGCATGTCACCATCAGGCCAGGATTGTTAGCTCACTATTTGCTAACAATTGAAAACAAGTGCTACAGTAGTATAGCTTAGTCTAAGGTCAGTTGTTTTTGTTGAGGAAAGATAAGTGGCATAAATATTAATGTGAGTTTGACAAATGTAGTGGGAAATAAAAATAGACAGTTATGACAGGTGTGTAACAGTCCATGTTACCACGGGTGTCCTGCTGTCAGTCATCCATTCCAGCTCCGCTGTTTGAGTGATTAGGGAATCTCCAAGTTGCCTCCAGGCAATAAAGATACCAAAGCATTCACAGCTCTGGGAGAGTTTGTGCAGATAGATTTTGTTTTTTACAAGCAGCAGAGGTCCTGTTTTCCCTTTACCAAATTCGAATTGTAAGTCCAGCTCAGCTACTCATAATAGCTTCCTGAAAGTGTCAGTGAGCAGGTGATAAGAAATGCTGTCAACAAATTAACTTTGAGTTCAAAGTTTGAAGGTCATGAAGATGTTGTTCTGCTTCAAATTGATCATTTTTGAAATTCACGGTGGTATTTTCATGTAGGGCATGTTCACCAAGGACAGCACCTCTCTGACTCAAAGGTAATTTGTCAAAGAAAATTGAGTTTCAGCTGAGACTAGTACCACTTCTTCAGTCCTGGCAACATATAAGGAGCAACATATTTTTAAACTAATTTAATAACCTGGGGTCAGTTTGTTTATTTGAACCCTTATTTGTTTAGGGAAAGGGTTCGAACACAAGGTCCAATCCCAATGTCCTCCCTAAGCCCTAAGCACTGAACCATCACACACTTTAATTAACATCACATGTGTGCTCAGCAAAAATGTGAGAATGCAATAGGGGTGCAAGGGCTCAAAATGCTTTATAGATCTGGGACATCACATGTTACCTAGGCAAAGAGACAAGTAAAATGAGGTTCATATTGGCATTGTTTGTTGCTGACTTGAAAAATGTATTCAGATCTGATGAAACAAAGGATCAAAGTGTTTGCTGCTATGTATATGTAAAATATGTTTGTGCTGCCTCTCGATTATAATACCCTCACACAAAGTCAGCGGGATTACAGACTTATGGAAAGTGTGTTTGAATGGCAAAAAAAGTCTGCTAGAGAGCCCTAAAGCACTTACTGATTTCACAGTGGGACGGGCCCTGCTGCAGAACGGCCCTGTGGACTAATTGGGAACCCGTATCAGCACCAAAGCATCTGGGTTTTAAAGGGCCATCCTGATGTTTTTGCATGTTACCTCCCATTCACTATAAAAAAGGTATAAATAGCAACATACCTTGCCTTTGAGACAGCCAGTGGTTTCTGTTCATTCTGTTTGGTATAAAAATATGTTTGCTGTGGCATTTGACACATGCTTATATGTACATAATCCATCACAGTGAACATCATGTCTGCTTTTATTCTGTTGTGATGAGACTCTCCTTCCAAGAAGAATGAAAGTCACCTCAACAAGTGCCCCAAAATGTTTACTTTGAAATGACGAAGCCTTCTAGAGGCTTTAAAAGTGATGAGGAAGTTATCACAGTTTGCTCCTCAGTCTGTCTCTTCAGCCGCACTGTTTCATCCCCAGCCACTGGGCCACTCACCATTTATACTAGTTCACTTCTTTTGAGTATGGTCATTTCATCAAGTTTGCCAAGTTGCAATGAGCCTAGATGCCTTGATCAAAAGCAGTGGTAACTGAACAAGTGGTTATTCCAACCACTTGTCACTTCAAATATCAGATTAATTTATTTAATGTGATCAAGTTTTCCAAACCTTGTTCTAAATTAACTTTATAAAGCAACAAAACGAAAAATCCATTCATGCCATAAAAACTGTTCAAATAGTAGTCGAAAGACTATCTCAGCATTTACTGAAAACTACATTACGATCAAAACTACATTCCCACATTACCTACGCCCAGATTGCAAAAGGTTGGCTGGTACAAGACCAAGTTATAAGAAACAAATTCATATTAGCCTAAACTTAATTTCAATAGGCCTGCCAAACTATCTGCTCATAATACTCAGCCTAACATAAGATAAATTAAACCAATTTATTTCAATGGCTGGGACAGGATGTGTGAAACGGACTTGGGTGCAAATAAACAATCTTGAAACATTTCAACGCGGTAGGTTAAGTTGGTAAAAGTACAACATGTGCAAGGCTTTATGTGTCAATCAGTCTCTGTAGAATGATATCGCTATGTAAAACCATCTCCAAGCAAATATTAAAGTAGCCTATAATGGGATCTTCTAAGGATTGTCATGTCATTTTTCAAGACAATGGATTGGTCGGGAGGCAGTGCTTTTATAGTGTGGATCTCTTATCTCGAACATAACCTGCTCTAGAGCAGGTTAGCCATTCAGCATAAGTTACCACTGCGATGTACCCCGGCAAGAAGTGAACCACCGTCGTAAGACTGAAAACTCAAGGTTAACCCCGAAGTTACCTGTTTGTTCCCTGGCTTCCTACTGGTCTGCATGTTTACCTACCTGTACCTGCCTGCGCACCAACACCTGCCTCTAATCTTTTCTTTCATAAATAATAAATCGCATAATATCATCATTTACCAGTCTGCTTGTATTGTATCTGCGTTTGGGTCCAATCCTATTGCCTCGGCAAACCCACCTTGACAAAAGTCAGTCTGTATAATGGTCTGAAACTGTTCATTTCCCGCAGTTAATATTATATTTTTAAGAGCATGACTATGATTGTTACTACAGCTACAACCTTTAATAGTTTAATTTAATATTACTGTAACCATGACGACGACAAAGTAGTCATTTTAAAGAGGTATTGTGCTTTTTGGCTTTTCCCCTCTCCTTTATTGAGTTATATCTCTTTTTTGTGCATGTAATAGGTTTGCAAAGTGAAAAAGCCCGAAGTCGAGTCCAAAGGGAGTTCCCATCTCCCACAGAAAGCTCTGCTTTGAACCGCTTGAAAACAGCTCGTTTGTAGTCCAGCCGTTTCCCTTCCTTCACTGTGACGTCACAATGAAAACGCGTCATAAAGCTTGCCAAGCAGCTAGCGGGGTCAGGCACGCCCTCAAACCAAGCTAGTCTGAGCGGAGACCCTTTGATTTTAGTTAAGCCCCTTTTCCACTACACAGTACCGGCTCGACTCGCCTTTGTTTGGTTTTCCATTGTAGAAATGTTGTACCTGTACCTGCTTCCAGGTACTTTTTTTCGTATCACCTCACCTCCGTCGACCAAGCAAGCTGAGGGATACTAAAATGTAACATGAAAATACGACAGACTGCTGATTGGTCAGAGAGAATATTCACTATTCACTTCATCATCATTGCGTGCACCAGACAGAGGCCAGCAACAGAAACAGTTTTCTTATGGAATTTCATCTCTAAATCCACTTATGAGAAGTTTTGAGGTGAGAAATCAACTGTGTAGATTTCGAATATAGACAATTTAACGAGAAGTGATGGCGGAAAAAAAATGTGCTTGAATATTTTCGCAGTTGAAGAGCTCCGCAAGTGGCTGCGGGGGAAGCCTGTGCCAACCCGTGGGAGGAGCGTGTGAGGCCGGCCAGCCGCCAGCTCACAGAGCCCTCTGGTGTGTGTGTCGCATTGAACATTATGTCGCGTCAGTTGTGTGTGTGACGATGCAACTCCAACTCTCTTTGAGCCCAGAAATTCACAATCACAACCTTTAAGTATGCTTTATTGGTTGTGAATTATATTTAAAATAAACACGGCAATGTAACTTCACAGACTGTTCAAGTGCGGAGTTGTTGTAAACGTTGGCTAACACAGCTAGTTGTAACTATAATGCCAATGTTACACCTGATGTGAAAGCTACTGAGCAAATTTTTATGTAAAATATAGTTGAAATAATGTGATTTTTGTAGTGGTTTATGGTAAGATGTGGAACAATGATGGTGTGTGGTTGTGGACTTGTGAGTAACTTATACCGTCTGCTAGGTTACGGTCACAGTCTGAAGCGGCTTTGATTTGGATCACACTACCTTGTTTCTTATGACCTGCCCTTCTCTGCTTCTGATTGGCTAGTAGTCCTTACCTGGGAACTGCGCATTTGCAGCTCCCAACAAAGATCTCAAGAGCAGAGCATACAACACATAGGATGAAAAGAGGAGCTGCAGCATTGTGCAGTATGAGAAAAATATGGTGTTTTTTGAAAATTAGACCATTTAAACCTGTTCTGGTACAACCCCTAAATAAGATTTTGAACCTTTAAAATGAGCATAATACCACCTCTTTAACCGACTTTGCTGTTTAATTTGGAGGCTTTGTTGGTTAAGGTTGCATGAAATTGCCATTGAAAGTGTGGATTGATCTGAAAATTCTTGTTGTGGGTAGTAGGACCACATCTAATTAAGAGATCAATCGAATTTGAATTGCCTTGCCACAACTATGTGACTTATCTTATTTTATGTTGAGCACCAAACTCAACTCCTGGAAGGTAGACAAAAAACGTATTAAACAAAATCGTAGGCCTATGCCTTGGAAAATGATGGGCATTAATATATCTGACTTCAAGCCATTTGACTACTGCACTTGGAGAGAGCCTCAAGTGCAGCAACAACATGTGGAAAAGTACAAGACCTTCAGTAAGCTTACTCAGCATTTAATAATGTACTGCTCTGAGAGCTCCCCTCCATGTAGGAGGTATTGTACTAGACTCCTATTTATCAACATACTTAAAACTCACAGGGGGTTAAGTGCATGAGAAAATCCCCACTATTAAGCTGATGTACGAGGGCAGTGATGGTCATTTAATTCTGCTTAAATGACCCAGAGGGATCTAAGCGTAGGCCATCATCTTGTTATGACCGCTCTCATCCTCAATCTAAACTATTGCACTATTGTGAGTGGGGCTGAAATCTAGTTTGTTTCATTCTTTTGGGCTGACACGTGATTATGAATGCATTAAATACTGCAGTGGATTTGTTTGCTTTACTTGATTTGTTTGATATTATAAGATTTACCGAGATTCTTGTTTCCACAACTTCAGATCTGTCCTGATTTTCATCATGTCCTTACACACAGTGTTTTTAATTTTTATTTATTTGGAGCAGTGCGAGATGAGATCTGGTGAGACCCACAATCTACAGGGTTTTTTTTAACTGCATGGAAACGTCTGAAAAGCCGATTACCAGTTAAGTGGAAAATGATGATCATTACAAGCAATCAAAATGGGCTTGTTTGCATATTGCAGATAAGTTAAGCAGCTGTAATTATAGCACAGGGGCTTTTCTGGAGAGATTACATGCAATACAAGTGTTAAGTCAAACAAGCTTTAATGCTAGAACTGTCAAGGGCCTAGTTTTCTTTTAGTTTTCTCTTATGTAATATACATAACTTTGAAAATAGTGTTTATTAGCTTTAATAACTTTATTAAGAATGCTTTATCAGACATTATATTGTCGCTGCTAGTGCATACTGGCTCAGTTGTAAATACTTCTGACAAACATCATACTGACAAAGTCACATTACACTAAATTTCTTACTGCTTTTTAAAAGACAACCTCTAACTTTATTGCGTTGATTTCTCCAGGGCGCTCACACTCACTGGAAAACAATATTTTCCCTCTTGAGTGAGTTCATCAAACTGACGGGATTGATGTAGACTCTCTAAAACTATTATCTAACATGTTGCTCTCAAAAAGCCTAATAGCACTCCAACCCCACAGGTCAAAGGTCAGTGTGCATTGGTGAATGTTGTCAGAATACATTAGATGTCAGTGTTTGTATTTATTTTTGTATGTTTTTTTCCCAATGTTTGTCTCTAAATGATTTATTTGAACAAATATCAACTGAGAGGACATGCATGTGGTGCTTGATGTTAGTAAGACAGGTGATCTTGAACTTCTTCTTTGTAGATATTTGTGCCCAATTCTTGGCCAAAGGGCCTTTTTTCATGACATTCATCTAAATATATTTCCATCCAACTAATTTTTTCTTCAAATGTGGGGCAAAGTAGAATTTGTCTATGTGAATCGATTTGCTATCTTAAAGTATGATTTAGTTTCTTACTGTGCTATTTGTTGTTAAAATAAAGTGATCCAGGTGTCATGAAGAAGTTCTGAGAGTCATGATGAATTACACAGCATTGTTTATTGACACTTGACCAAGGAGACTGATAACAGCATACAGCATATGGACACAGTGTAGTACCAAGCCAAATCTGAAGGACATTTCCAGTCTGGGGATATTTATACATCCTTGACCTACAGAGAGATTGCAAGAGAAGTGTCCAAATAAAGTTATTGTTTACACCACCTAAATGTGTGAAGATTAATTAGGATTGTTGGTTCAAAACAAGACACTATGCTTACCCAAGTTAACCTAAGTCACACTGTGTGTCATTCATAGACGGAAATCACAGGGAGGACAGGGGGGGTCATGTCCCCCCCTATCTGAGGGGTGTCGCCCCCTTAAAAACCATCAAATAATATAATGATATATACATAGAATTATTGTGTAAACAATACAAATGCAAACAGGGCAATTAAAAGTGCTTTTTAAGTTTAGAAACATTTTGAGTCTCCCCTCTCTTGCCTCACAGTGGTTTGGTCCACAGCCTGCTTTCCCTCTCACAGGAGTCCAGTGGCAGAAAACCAGTTCAAATCCGTCGGTAGTTGTGGAGCCCCAGTAATGTTAAGCAGGCTGGCAAGGCTGTTTTATGCACTTCAAACATCTGATGAACTGATTCTTTTGTCTTTAATACAGATGATGCTGAGTCATTAATAAATTAATCATGACTAAAAGTTATGATAACCAATTATTTTTCTATGAGCCCACTCTGTTATTATAACATCACCTAGCTTATTTGGTAGGTTGTTTAACAGCTTGGAACTCATCTTCTACAGCTAGAGATTTACGGATTGATCAGATGGGGACTGAAATAGGCCGTTTATTTTCACTTACTGGCCTCCGACCAGTGACCGGGGCTGAGCAGTGTCAAATATCCGATTTTCTACCATTTACATTGAACGTTACAAACACTCTGCACTGCCTCGTTTTCCATGTGTGCATAGACGGTAACCTCATTTTCCTCCTCGCTTTTTTTGGCCACAATAAAACACATTTCTAAGTAACATGAACTTAATAATTAAGTTGATCTCTGCAAGAGTTAATTTGTGTGTTAGTGAGTTATCTTTAGTATTTCTTCTCATCTGAATCATAGTCTAATCATGTCTAGCTACTTATAGTTTATAAACGTAGCTAACCTACATGCTAACTGGAGCGGCTAATGGGTAATCCCATATTAATTTAGCTTGCCAAGACGTTTTCCCTGGCTGCCTGGCCACCTATTACTCCCGTATTTAAGCCTACTCAATCAGTGACAGCTGGCTACAGCTACTAGCTAACTTTACCTAGGCACACAGACTGTACTATCAACACTGCTCAAATTTCAGAGTAAGGACTTCCAGATTTTGGTATTCAGTTACAATAGGCTATCACCAACAAAATCCTGCGAATGCAAATATGTGTAATTAAGCATAAAATTACTTACCATTCAACACATTACACTTCAATGGGTTTCAGCTGTGGCCCTGGTCACTCGTCTGCCTTGAACATGCCTACACATGCAAGAGAGGAAAACTGTGGGCCGTTTAAATGTCAACAAATTGTATTTTACGTTAACAGAACTTAAAATTCAATAATTTTTTGATTAACTGAAAATTTTCAACTCTGACAACTCATGATAGTATATTGAATCAATAGGCATAATTTGTGTGTCATCCAAGCGTAACAATTACTAGTAAGTAAGTATCTCAGAACTTGATTTTTTATTTTTCAACAATATATATATTTAAGTAATGACTAAAGGTCCCCTGAATTAGTTTTTAGAGTGCACACAGAAAGAGACGCTGTGGATATTGTAAAGCAGGGAGCAGGTGAAGCAACAGTGAACACAGCTGAACCACGATGGTGGTCTCTGTAATTAACAACAAGCCTCCTCCACATGCGGCTCATCTGCAGCAGTGGAAATGGAATCGCAGGTGAAAAACCAAACGAGTTCTTTTAAATAAAACTGCTGATAAATAAAGAGAGAGAGAGGTGTAGGTGTGTGCTTGTGTGTCTGACGGGGAAAAGCAAGGTGAGCAGATTACTGTAGTTAGTGATTAAACACAAAAATAAATTGGAGAATTAAGTAGAATTAAAATGGTGTGCAATTTATTTTCAGCTCCTTCCAGTGAAAATGTTATTTTATAATCAGTGTTTCATTATGACCATACAATTGAGACCAGTGAGAATAGCTAACATTTATACTGGTGCTGATGGGGATCCTAATAAAAATAATTTTTTCCAATAGTTACAAAAATGTTTGTGTATGCTGTCAGTTATACATCTTAGAAAGAAATAAAATCAGAATTGGCAGGTCAGACCTTTTGAAAAATCAGTAACTGGAATCAGCCAGGAAAAATGCAGTCTGTGCATCTACTACAGCGATAATCCTGTGTGTGAACCAATGTAGATTTACCGTTGTGTTGGGTTTTGCGCATTATGATAAGTGGCAGATCAGTTGGCCTGCTGCCGTTAAATATCTAATTTATATATATATATATATATATATATATGAAATCCCCCTCTCACCCCTTGCGGGGTGGTATGTGTCATCTCAAGCTCGGGTCCCCTACCAGAGGCCTGGAAGTTTAAGGGTTCTGCGCAGTATCTTAGCTGTTCCTAGGACTGCACTCTTCTGGACAGAGACCTCTGATGGTTTACCTGGAATCTGCCACTATCCCAGTTTGGGGGTCACAGCCCCCAGTGCTAGTCTCTGCATATAACGCCTCTCACTGGGATTGCTTGTATAGTAGCATTGCATCAGATCCATGTTTTCTGCTCTAGTCCATGAATGTCTTGTTCCAGTAGCCCATTTGTCATCAGGTTTCCCTGGTTCCCTAGCACCTGACGCGGACCTTGTTAACCCGGGCGACGTCCGAGCCGGTATGGCTCTTGTATTTGCGGTTTCACTCATGCCTGAGGTAGGCAGGTAGCATTAAGGATTATTAAGCATTAAGCATTAATAATATATATATATATATAAATAATCAAGTAGCCTTTTATTGTGGCCTGCCTAAGGCACACCTGTGCAATACCCATGCTGTCTGATCAGCATCCTGATATGCCACACCTGTGAGGTGAATGGATTATCCCGGCAAAGGAGAAGTGCTCACTAACACAGATTCTGACAGATTTGTGAACAATATTTGATAGAAATAGGCCTTTTGTGTACATAGAGAGAGTCTTAGATCTTTGAGTTCAGCTCATGATGAATGAGGGCAAAAACAAAAGTGTTGCATTTATAATTTTGTTCAGTATATATTTATTTCGGAAATCCCAGAAAAGAAGTGAAAATGTGCTCTTGTTATGTTTATCTTGGAACATTGTGCATGTAAAATAGTGATTCAACTGACAATCTTACTACTGTAGCACATCATTACTGTTCACCTGATTAGGTAAGATTTATGAGCCACAATTAAATCACTATTTTATGCCCATGCAAACAGAAACAATAACAAATGCCATTGTGTGAGCTTTTTTTCCCCAGTCAAATGTTTTATTGGAAAACTCTTTGTAGAAGTGTTATTATTTTGTCAACTATCTTGCATAACTTCCTTCTGAAATGATCACGAACTGTACTAAAGCTTTTGTGTAAGCAGGTGTCAGATTTTTAGAATAATTATATAATTTTGTGCAATGCTGTAGGGATATGAAAATTGTATTAGAACAAGATGTGATCTGTTAGATAAAGACTAAATTAGTTCTGCAGTATGCATACCATGCAGTTCTATAAATTGCACTGCATACAACGCAGCCCTTCTCCCCACCAAATGTGAATACCTAGGGGTAATAGGTTTTTTACTTTCATATTGCTTTGCTTACATAGCAGGATCAAAAGCTGTGGATGGGAGATATCAAACCCTGCGTGGATCTGTGTGCAAGAGAAGAGCAGACAACACCTCTACTTTCATTGCCAACACAGGACTCCTTTGGAGCGCAGGAAATCAAGCAATGGTTGTAAGAAACCAACTAGCCCTTCTTCTTTAGTGCTGCCACAAAAGTATTTGTCATTCGGAAACTGCATACTTAGTATACAGTGGTGGTGTTTTCTTCTTAACAAACCAAACACGTCCCTTACCAAGATGTAGACCTGCAAGGTACAGCAGACTCCTTTAAATTGTTTTCAGCCGCTTCCTGCAGTGAGTCACAATACCCTGTTGCAATGCTGCTGAATTATTGACGAACCAATCCACATTATTCAGATTAGGGTTGGTGAAGTCAAAAACATTCAAATCTATAGGAAGAAAATGATTTTATTTTCATATTAAGCTTCCAATTCAGCATGTGCCTGATCAGACAGGACATAAAATAAAATGGGCCAAATTTGTATCTTCCAATATTAAACCTATGTGTTTCAATTGAACACTTTACTGCTTGTGTGACACCTTACCATCTGATTGATGATGTGAAATGAACACCTCTGAGCCACAATGTGAAGATGTCACGTAAAATTAAGCACACATGGTTGTTGTTGCTAAGCAGCAGTGAGCAGAGTATCTGAACATATAAACAGCCTGGTCAAGACAAAACAAGCTAATGAGTTCAACGCACCAACCAAAAGGTACGTTTGCTAACAGATAAATCAGTATCTTTGACATTGAAGGAGCATAATAGCAAATTATAAATACTATTTTTTTGTTTGTCTAAATCTACAATAAAATATGTGTGGTTTTGTAGCTAATTAGTTATTTATTGCTCCATTCCAATTCAAAAGTAATTTGGAAAAACTCACCTGCTTCCTATTTCCACAAATTGCCAACTATGTCCTTAACCTTGATTTCCAAGCACACATTTTGCTCCAGTTTTGCATTACACTCCACATACAAGAAAAAAATATTCTTCTCATTACACGCTCAACATGACAGCTCATTTGACAAGACAGCCGCCTCCTAAGTCTAACTATATAATAAAAATAAATAAATGTGTGACTTTTTTGAGGCTAGGTAACAGCAGTAGCCCATAACTGGACAACTCGCTGCGTAGTGATGTATTGTTACAAGGCTTTTCACAATGACACACGGGCATTTGGAACAGAAAATGAAGAAAAGAAAGACAATAAAAGATGATAAAATATTTATTTTGTGATCAAGAGAAATCGAGTCTTGTAATGTTGAAGAGACCAAATATTTATTTTGTGATCATAAAAAAACAAAGGCTGTAATGTCAAGTTCACAAAATGCTAAATAAAAATTGGGGCGGCCCCCTAATAGTCAACTAATCCATTAGTGGATTAGAGGAGTCTTAGTGCAAAAGTTTCGGTCATTGGTCAGTTAGTCGCAGCAAAACACACACAACCTCAAACGCCATTCAGGAGCCATGTCTTGTCATTGGCACCAGGATGACAGTATCAGGCGTTTCTTGCAACACGTACCTTTTTTCTTGTAACACGGAAGTAACTTGCCGGTGCACTGCTTGTCGGTGCCATAGACCTTATTATTATTATTACCTGATCTTATTATACATCCATGGTCATTGCTGGGAGAGAGTTGGTGTTTGTTAACACAACGAGCACAGTTTTGGATTGCCTGGAGGAGGGGGTTTTCAGGCGGGGATCTAGAGGGGAATGCTGCTAGGAAGCGGGCTCAGCAGGCTCCCACTGAACACGGACCGGGATGGAACACAGCCTCTGGGACCGTACAGTACTGAGGTGATTTACAGCAGCTCCATCCAGGACTCTGACTCAGGGGACAGCTGAGACAAGGCGGGTTAAGGCAAGGACAGGAGAGGCATCAAGCGGGAGAGGAGTAAGTGTGTAGTAAGTTCATTTGGTCGTAATAGTACATCACGCATCGTGTTGATAAGTCCGCAAGTATTTGTTCTTGTGAAGTTGTAAGTAATTTATTCCCGTGTTTTTAACATTGAGACTTGTTTGATGTTATACTGTGTTAAAATAAATTAACAATTGTCACATGTCACCCATTGAGCATGTTTGGGATGCTCTGGATCGGCATATACGACAGCCTGTTCCAGGTCCTGCTAATATCCAGCAACTTCGCGCAGCCATTGAGGAGGAGTGGACCAACATTCCACAGGCCACAATCAACAACCTGATCAACTCTATGCGAAGGAGATGTGTTGCACTGCGTGAGGCAAATGGTGGTCACACCAGATACTGAATGGTTTCTGGACCCCCCCCGGAACCCCTCAATACAGTGAAACTGCACATTTTCGAGTGGCCTTTTATTGTGGCCAGCCTAAGGCACACCTGTGCAATACCCATGCTGTCTGATCAGCATCTTGATATGCCACACCTGTGAGGTGGATTATCTCAGCAAAGGAGAAGTGCTCACTAACACAGATTTTGACAACATTTGAGAGAATAGGCCTTTTGTGTACATAGTGTGTACAAAGTCTTAGATCTTTGAGTTCAACGCTGATGATGAATGGGGGCAAAAACAAAAGTGTTGCGTTTATAATTCAGTGTATATTTAAATAATCAAATTGACAAGAAGTCAACTAATGGCTTGAACAAAGGAGTACTAGTTAACTAGGAAATTCTTTAGCCTGGGGCAGCCTTAATAACAATAATGAAGTTGTAACTCAAGAATTTAACTTTTGAATAGTTTTAATCTCTCTGCCAGTCATCGCTGTGTCACTATTTTCTTCATTTTATTAATTTTCTACAAACAACCAGATGTTGCATCTTAAGAGAAGTGTCAAAGCAAAGCATGCATATTTAATCTTATTGTGCCATATGCTGGAGAAAGACAGCTAACAAGAAGCTAATTACCATGCAGGTCTGCAGGGAAACATGGACATACCATCCTGAAGGCTTTGCTCTCTCATGGTGGAAGTGAAGACTACAGATACATTCATCATGTAAAGACAAAGAACAGTACATATTTCATTCATAATGGGTTTTTTATCTTTTCAGATATTTAAAATGTATCTTTCATAAAAGCTAAACTCAAAATGTATAAATGAAGACAATTCCGTTTGCATGCTAGGGCTGCTTTATTATGGCAAAAATCATAATCACAATTATTTTGGTCGATAATGGGATCACGATTACTCATTTATATATTCATTACCCCAAAAATCCCAAATAGCCCATGACCTAAGAAATCGTAATTATTAACTTTAAAAAAGCATCGTGGATCACAAGTGGTGTTTTCCTAGGGTGATTGCTTTGGGGGCTCCGTGTGTGTGCACAGAATGGAGTAGAGACAGGTGAATGGCTTGAGCTGACGACAACTCATTAAATTACACAACAATGAAATTCAAACGTTGTTTGCTGTTGGGAGTGAGTTAAACCAACAGCGAGTAAGATAAACTAAAAATAATATGTAATTGTTAAACGAAATATGTTAAACTAAGAGTAGAGGAAAAGTCTTCTAGCCGTTCATTTATTAGCAGGCTTATTTATGCCCTAATAATTGTGACTAGCAAATTATAGCAGTTATAATCCCTGTGGCCTTTACTACAAAGCAGGGTAACTGGCTTATCCAGGTAACTTTGGGAGTATCTTTGTGACGTCGGGTGTAACTTCCCTACTACTACTACGAAAGGTGGGTATGCTATCTCTAAACTGCTCCGAGCAGGTAATGTTCGGGTTAACTCGAGGTTACCCTACATGTGAACTACACACCACATCTGTACTCAGTGTTAATGATGAGAAGTAGTTATTATTACACACCACTTGATAAAATATGTTTCGATTTTATCCTGATTTGTTCCACTGTGGTTGCAGCTGAAATTACATTATTTTTAACACAACAGCATTAGGTTCATACAGCGAGCCCTGCAGCCTCAGTGATTTTTGGTAGGAGATCTTAATTAGGCTAAATAATGAGACATCTGTTGGCTATAATTTAATTATCCTATGTGTTTTCACCTATTTAGATTGACTTATTCTTGTGTCCAAAAAGTAGGCCTATATAGAGCCAGAGTAGGGGTTAATAATCCAAGATGAAAGGGGTAAATTTACAAGAACAAAAATTTAACATTCCCTGAAATTAAAGTCACAAAAAATCCAAATCACTCTGGTGTTTTCATCAGAATACTAAGGTGCATGATAGTAGCCTGTAGTGATTGTGGGCTAAACTCACGATGTTTCCTCATTGCTAAATCTGATCGTGATGTCTGATATAATTATCCACTACATGCATAGGCTAATACACGGCAGAGGTGTGTGTGTGATGTTGCAGCCTTGCAAAGTGAAGTGGTTCCTTGAAAAAAACTCCACTATTTCTTAGAGAGTTTTTGTCATAAATGTATGACTACAATGTCAGAGAATATTCAAGTTTTTAACTTTTAGATTTGTGATTAGGCCTGTGAAATCTACCACATACATTTTTCCCTCTCCCCTGGCTCCATTTTAGTTTATTACAATGGACATAATATGCAGTTGTAGGCCTACCTTTCCATCTTAATCATATTGAGCTACACATAAAAGAAGAGTCCATAAAATACAAAATAGAGAATTAGCTTACAATAAGAACACTGTGAAGATAATTACAAATTTACTCGGGTCTTTAAACTTCTCATATCCTGACACTATTAATGTGCCGTTGCGAAAAAACTGCCTGCACGGCCGAACACGCTCCTTTAATGCGAAACCGCACCAACACTAAATAAGTTAACGCCGACTCAACTAACCAACATCTTATTCACCGTCATAGTACCGTTTAACACCGGTGTAGGCAGTCAGAGTTTGTCAACCCTGAGTTTGCTTAAAAGCCCAGAGTTCACTCTGAGTCAGTTGAACTCCCTTCGTAGTACAGGCCACTGGTCATCTTGGCTTAAACTGAACTAAACATGCCACATCCTGGCTGAGAGTGAGTTTGAGCTTTTAGGGAAGGATGAGAGCCACAGCTGTAAAGGACAAGTGTGCGCTGGATTTATAACAAACAGAGCGTCATTGCAAAACAGAATGCAGCACAATAACTAGTTGATCTTGTTTTCACAATAGTTGGAATCCAAAAAATCTTAACTGAAAATAAAATTTGAATAGTTGCACATCCCTATTGTATGTGAATAATTAGGTCAGGTCTTTTTTGCAGCACAGAGAACAAGGCAATTGCTGCACCAAATAATAGACAGACATTAAGATAAAGCCTCCACCCATTTGCACACCTCACAGTATTTTACTCTGTTTAGTAATGCCCTGCTCACATCCTGCAGACCCTGTCAACATGGGCAAACACAACCTCTTCTAATGAGCAGGCCATAGGGAGGCGGTGGTAGAGGCTTACTGAGTGGATTGGTGAATGTGGGTGTTAGGCTGCCTCCCGAGGGTGCTTACATCCACACTGTTAGAGTCACAGTGACTTTGTTGTCAAGGTCATCCAAATGAGTCAGGTGGGATGGCTCACTGCAGCGAGAAGGAGTGCAACTGTCCTCCATCCGTCACGGCATGATACAGCTTGACTGTGGTGACATAATGCCACTGAGCCGTTGTGGCTCAGTGGTTAGCGCTGCCTTGTCACAGCAAGAAGGACACAGGTTTCATTTAGCTTCTTTGTGGAATTTGTACAATCTCACATGGTTGACACAGGCTTCACTCAGGTGCTCCAGTTTCCTCCCACACAGAGACGTGCAAGTGGAATGGACTTGGATGCTCAAATACAGAACCTAAATAAGTAATAGAAGACTGAGGATGTTCGGTAAATAGTGTCAAAGGGTAGACAGCTAAAACAAAGGCTGTGTGGTCAGGTTCAAAGCATGGAGAAAGGTTTGGTCCAAAGGATCCGTGGGCTTTTTTTCTGTTCAAATTGATGAAATTGGGAATAAAAAATGTCATGTATGGAAATGGCTGTAGTTATGGCATGCTTTCTTAAATTTTCTGAGCTTACCTCACCGCATGTCATTGGGCAAGATGCCTCACAAGCTGTTTGCAGGCAATTAAGAATATAACAGCTAATACTTTACTGTTGCTCCCATTACAGCTATATCAGCAGAGATATCTTGGGAAAATAAGACGCTTACTGTGTGAGAAATAGTGTGTCCCAGTAGGCAAGCTTCCATAACCACCACAATAGTCAGAAAGATAAGCCAGCACAGCTCTAATTAGTTCAACAGAGGAACTTTTAAGGGCTGCATCAGAGCCAGGAGCTGAATAAATACATATAAATCGACAATAGAGAAAAGTAAATTCCTTTCATTGTGATCAGCCATAAGCTGAGGCACCCCTCTACAGGAGCTCTACAGTGTATGAGAGCCCTTGTCTGATAAGCTGGATACACCTATTCAATTTGCTGATTAAAGTCATATCAGGCAGCACTCCTGACAGCTGAGCTTCTGTGAAAAGATAAAAGTGGAAAGACTATGGAATCAGTTTCAAAACGCCACGATTTTTCCACACACCAAAGAGGATGAATGCTACACACATACATAAAAAAAGAGATTCCATATGCATGCTGAAAATATTTTCATTTACAAAGGAGGCCACTCCTGTCTAGTGTGATGGCGCTAAGGCACCTTGAATGATTTACTCTCTGTTGGTGGATGTTCTTTGGCTGCCTAGAGAAGAAGAGGCTGCTCCATCACTGCCTCCATCACTCTAAAAGCCTAGTGGAGGAACCTCATAAAAGCACAGAAGCCATCACCCATACTCCTGTTTGTCAGTCCACAGAGATGTTCCACCCCAACTAAACACCCAAAGTAATCTCCCAGTGACAGGAACTGTTGTGTATATAGTTTAAATCAGAATGACAGAATTAACACACAATACACTATTGATTTATACTGTATATTAATCAATACTAGAGCAGCAGCAGCAACAACAACAACAACAACAACAAAATGTGATCCTAGTTAGAATCATCATATTCTTGAGCAATGTCTTATCTCCATCAGCATTCTTAGCCTGCTGAATGTATTGATTAGTTGAAACTTATTGATTAATTGATCAGTGTAGACAGTGTGTAGACAACACTTGGACAACATCAGGCGGGACAGTTAAGTAACCTTTGACCAAAACCCTAACCATATCTCTCTGAAACAATCACTTTGAATTAGAACATGTTAGCAACAGTCTGTTAAAATAACTTTTTGAGAATGTGGCAGTCAAAGCTTCCATGTTTCAGAGAGAAAGAAAGAATGATACTAGTAACATCAGACACAATACAATGCACATACTGTATACAATATTGTCTGTAGGTGGTGGAACGTGGTTTTATTCAGCATGTGAAAGAATAAATATACATATATTGTATACATATATTTTAGATTTTAGACTGTTTTAAGTTGTGGATACATAGCCTTTAGGTAGGTCCAGAGACTTCAGAAGCATTCTTATGTCGACGTAATTCATCTGTTCTTGTCTCCGCAAGTGTGAAATTCACCAGTGAGAGTATATAAATGCCGATATCTATTGTCAGTTAACATGAATTTAAAGTTTAATGATTAGTTATTGGTTATTCCTTTATGTACATGTAGTAAAACCTTTTTTCTTGATGTTTATGTGTACATTTGAACACGATGCAGCTGCATCTAGTGGACATCATGATCAGTCAATGGTAAGGTAAAAAGACAACTCAAATAAACTAGGAGAAGCCTTTGTACATCTGAGAGCTTGGCATGCATTATTTATAGTTCATTTTTAGATTAATGACAACTGACAGCAATAGCAATGCTGCAACAATAAAGCTATCCATAAATATAATGACACACTCAACACCTGGGTTGCAAATTAGTCCACATGAAAAAAACATTCAAAAAATGTGCAGAGCATTTTAAGAAGTGCTGAATTTAGAAATTAAAATTAAAATTAGAGCGAGGCCATTTTAAGTGAGATTTAGTAAAACCTGTTGTTCGTAGACTAAAGTCATTATCAACTTGAACTCTGCCTCATGTAGGCTGATGGAGGATTGCTGCTCATTGCTCTTTTCCTGTGCCCACACCCAGAGGACACAGTGATGGATGATTGGCTGAGGACAGCTGCTGCACTGCCTCCCAGGAGGGTAACTAATAAAACGGGTCCAAGTGGGCTGGTGCAGCGAGTACAGAACTGAACAGAACGCCCTCAAGTACAAAAAAGATTTTTATCTCTTATCAGCTGGCAAAAGTATATAGCTTCTTCTTTATCTGTTAATATTTCAGCAGATTATGTGATGAGGGAGATGGTGATGATACCTTAGAGGGCATGCCTCATAAAGATTCCGTGTATTTACTCTCTTCCTATGGTCATCAAGCTGTATCACATACTACGATGAGCAAAACTCTTACTGCACACACGTTACAGCCGCTTCTCTTCAGTAGGCTTTTTTTCAAGATAATAGCCAAAGCATGCATATTTAATGAGCATCACCTGTCCTGAATTTAATATGCTGTGAAGCACTCTTAGAATTAGAAAAGAGCCTCGAACATCGTCCTGTGCTTACTTTGCTTCAGCCACTGAGCATGATGCTTGACTTCCTGACATGCCGCACAAATAGTTTGAACAGGGAGTTTTCTAGCAACATCATAATGTTGGTAGGTGTCACCTGCTACAGAAAGTGCCACGACTGGTGACAATTACTCCTTCTCTGTTAGCAGCTGTGCAAAATTAAGACCGTAAGAGTTGGTGATACACTTTTACATAACTTTATACAACATTCTTCACACAACAGAGACAACAGATGTTTCTGCCTAATCCTCTTCTTTCACTAGTAGTATAAGTATATTTCCCACAGTGATTTATTATTTCCTAAACAATTCCTAAACAACCTCAACAATGAGCACAAAAAGTGGAACTCGAACTTGGTGTCAGTGCACTAATGGCTGCTTCTCACAGTGAGAGGATGAGGTGAGAGCATCATATGGGCCAATCTAAAGAGACTCTTTAATGGGGAAGAAACTACTTGTGTTAATGCTGTGATGTATCCAAGCATAGTCAAACAGTGAGCACTGAAGACATTGAGAAACTCATTCATTCGCCTATTTGGTTGAGAAACATCACCTGGGGAGAAGGGAGTATCATCAACTTTTACATGGGGACATAGCCGGCACAGGATAGCGTCTGAGTACTGGAAAAAATAATTTATTGACAGGTCTACATGAGGTAACCCAAGGGCGTTGGTTTGCACAACAAGTGGGTGGGTTGTTGTGTCCCTACCAATGTTGAGACCAGACCTACACCCTTGCACTCTCCTCTTTTATTTCCTACTCTGTTTGGTGTGCCCATTGCCTCTGACTGGCTCATATTAGGTAAGAATCTCCATCTTGACATTTGGCAACCACTCAATAGAACAAATGACAACCTGTGTCCATCGAATAGGATGTTCCAGAGCACGGGTGGCTCCAGGTGCTAACTGAGTATAATGCTGACAGTTGTGTGCTTGAGAACATTGGTGGTGCACAATCACACAAACTCTCTGCTGGTGTGCAACTGATCCCTAGCAAAGCCCTTGGCAACAGAGGATGTATGATAGGAATGACTGATAACATGCATCCCAGCCAGGCTATTCTTAACAGTAGGTCCTTGCTATTACCAGTATGTCTGCTTCCTTCCTATAGGATTCAAGCATTCCATTAATGTCCTGACAGCTACACATGAAAAGAGCATTACTTTCCAAACAAGCTGTTATAGTCACAGAGACATTGGTATATAATACCATGTTGCTATGCAGTAAAATGAGTTCCTCATAACAAATGGACATGGAGCAAGTAAACAGCAGAGGTCCATTACACAAGTGAGTGAAAGCTTGGTGTGGAGTCAAAAGTTCAAACTCTGATAGGACAACTTGCTGACCTCAGACAAGTTACGTGTGTGGGGAAGAGCCGATGTGACAGTTAACATTAACCAGAACAAGATTGCTAAATGTGCCCTTCCAGCTGTCTCCATACACTTAGTTCTAATTAACACCAAATCCATTTACTGCACAGGTGACAGTTACTTTGTAAATCTTATACATACTGCAGTGAGCACTTTGTTTAATCTACCATGCATGCACACTCTCTTGAGGTTTCACCATCGAGATTACAACAGCAGACACTTCAGTGGGTGTGGCTGGCTGCATCATGCCTGCAATGGGAACACTGCTTACTTCCACTTGCAGGAGCTATGCCCTCGCCACGAGCATTCGGCTATGTTTTTGTTTAAACTACATCGACAGCTGTTTAACGTGTTATCAACGCCACTGACAATTTACTATTGACAAAGAAACAAAACCAATATTGCAGTGAAGAGCATAAATACTTGCACTGCCTGCAGTGTCAGTGTTCTCAAAAGGCTTGGAAGACTCAGAACCATGACTTTCCAGACAGGATTTATTGTTGTGGTTCCATGGGGAGAGTTGAAAGGATAGAATGGTTTCATTTGGGTCAGGTCAGTCGTGCAGTTGGAGCCCCAGAGTACATTAGAAAGAGCTGAAATAATGCTCTTAGACAGAGCAAGGAGGTGACTTGAGTGCCATGGCTGCCATGTTGTGCTTTTAACAAGCCCTGTGGATCCTTTGGATTCATTAAGCAGTTTGGGGTTTGTGTCAGAAGCCTCTCCAATACCTGCTGTGACATAGGGAAAATGCCCTTGACTGACAAAAAAACAGAAAGTGCTATGGGTAATGCCAGTGGGAAACCCTAAAGGACACTTTGTCTTGAAGCTACAGAGTGAAAAGGTTGTTAAAACATAAACCCGGACATATGGGGGTGAAGAGGGAAAGCAGAGTTCAAACATGGTATTTAATTTTCATGCAACAAATTAAAAAACTACACATGTGGCATTTTTAATATGTTGAGAAAAAAGTAAAACTTTTTATGAAGTGAAAACTTACATTACCTGCTTTCTTTTAAAAATTATATTTCTGACTGAGGAAAATGCTGACAGTTGTGTGCTTGTGTGTGTGTTTTTTTAAATCCCAGGCTGTTGCTTCTTAGGGCCTGTGTGTTCCAGTGATCAGAGAGAATGTAATTTAAGGTGATGAAATGCGGAGGCGCCATCCTCATCTGGCAGACGGCTGCTGCAGTGGTATGAAAGTGCTCCCTTCGGCAGTGAGCACGTGTTGCTCCATAGCTACTTCAGACCTCAGAATTCACCAGAGATAGACTTGGTCCGCTGGCACTTATGCCAGTACTTCACTGCTTTAGATATTTATACTCTGTTCAATATCTGAACATTTTGAGTTTCTCTGAATCTATCTTTGAAGTTTTTAAAAGACAGCCTAATTCACAAAACGTGCATGTTTGCGGCAGCTAAACCTGCAGAAATAGGGTCTCTGTGCTCTAGTTCTATCACATATTTAAATTAGGTAATATGCACAGTTTGGTGCAAAACTGTCCAATTTGAATTCACACACACCAGCGCTAATAGCCACACACAGTTACAGTGACATTATTAGGGTCTTCAGAGAGTTGGTGGTAGCTGAAGTGCATTAATAAGAGGTGTCACACCCAGACTATCCAGTGATCATAGCAGCGGTGACTATAGCAAAAACAACATAAAACCTACTGCTGTAAGAAGCGGAGATGATTTTTTGCGCTCAGTAACAGTCTAGCAAAGAGTACAGAAAAGGCATGAGGGGTTGCGCACAGCATTCCAAATTGTTGTTTTGTGTGTCTGTTTCATTGACTCATGTCACCTCAATGAGCAAGCTTGCTAGCTAGCTAATTATGTCCATATACCAGAGGAAAAGTAGGCCGATTTTGGGTCCGATTCAACCCTCCAAACAATCGCGGGGCGTTCAGAGTAAATTATTGGCCCAAATGATCCTGTGGTATGAAGGGTTTACGGATATTATCTAAAGGTCAGTGACTGAATCAGGTTGCCTCCAATCAGAAACCCACAACAGCCAGTGAAAATGAGCTGACTGGGAAAGGTCTCCAACACGTTGTGTATTTGCTGGTGCTATAAAATATGTAAACCATGCTTATTCCCTCTACTAAGCCACGAGTTCATTGGTTCATCCACAATTTATTCTCGTTTTTTTGTTGATGTTTCAGTACATTGGGCCAGTGCTTGTGTCAAATATTGCAAGAGTACATTTCCTCTTAATACCAAGTAATATTGTAATAAAAGTAAATGGTAAAAAAAATGTAATGATTAGTGACTATTGCTGCCGTAACTGAGGGAAAAAATCCCCCTGGGGAAGCGAACCCCGAATCTCCCTAGGTTTGGATGAGGCTGTGTCTGTTACGTCGTATCGCCTTGCTAAGGCAATTTAATGTCCATGACTTGTTTTCTAACATAGTGTTCATGTGCTATAATCAGTCTGCACAGGCACACAATGTGTGCTTATACAAATTGCCAACTGTAAGACTATGCAGAAGTTACCTTTTTTTTTTTTTTTACTTTTTACAACTTAATTCTGAGTAAAACTAGATGTCCTGCATATTTACTAGCTTCCTTATGTTGGCCTGATTATCAGGACATGAAAGCTGCCCAATGGAAACTCTCCCAGCCTGTGCTCCAATGACAGTGGCTGAGCAAAAAACTACATGGGGGAGGTGCTCTGTTCTGTTCTTTCATTGCATCAGCACTACGCTCAGACCACTACATTTAAAACACACTGGTTCATACACAGCTCTGACTGGGGTTTAGTGCAAAAAATACCAGGCATGATTCAGGGCTTTGCTGAAAACATTTGGGGTCAAGCCCAGCAAACTGGTCCTTGGAACCTCCCATGCCTGAAATCGATATTTAATGTTCATTTTCCCCTGTCTCTCCCTGATCTATAGCAAATTGGTAGCTGGGTGCCAGGCAGAACCTGGCTGATACTGGAGTCAAATATATGACTGCCGGACAAGTGAAGTCACAACTCATCACTTTACACTTCTCTGGAAGAGACAGGTCATCCTGTGGTACTGACACAAACATGAATCCTCCTAACCCAAATAAAGCCATCCCAAAGCACATCACCTGGTCTGCAGACAGCTGCTCTGAAACACAAACCAAGCTTAGAGCCACTGAGGCCGTTTATTTTCCTCCCCGACAAAAGAGGCCACAAAAAAATATCTGAAGTTTAAAGGAAATGAGGCTGTGCAACAACAAAAAGAAAAGATAAAACAGAATAAAAACACTGAACACTTCACAGACAACAACACAGTTTATTACCCACAGCAGTCAGTTGACTTTGCATTGACACAGTCTGCCGTTTTAAACTTTTCCCTGAGCTGCATGTTTGAGTATTTGCAGATAATTGGCATACAGAGAGAAAAATTTACTGCCTATGGTTTACCCATCCTACGCATCTTCTCGCTTGGCCTAATGCTTTTTGTCCACACCCTGATACTGAAGTACTCAGCCAGGGGATTGGCTGCCCACATGGTGCCTTGCCTGTCAATTGATCAGGGCCTGACTCCGGCTTAGTGCACCATCTCTGGAAACCTCAAATGAGGCGCAGCAAAAATACATTCATCTTCATCTGAGAAGCATGGGATAAAGTATCAGGCAGGTTTTTTGTGCAGCAGACATGGTTACAAGGAAAACACCAGGTGTTTTTTTAGATCTATTTGTAGTGCTTCAGGTGCTATCACTATAAAACGATATCTCTGCAGCGTCCATGATGAAGCTGTATTGCAGGCCCTCTTCTGTCACCCATATCTAATTATGTGTTGCTTCTGTGCAGTGTTAGTTGGCTTTTTGTAGCAAGATGTGCCAACAATGTAGACTTTTGCAGTACTATCATTTGCAATCTCTAGCTTATTAATGCATTTTTCATTTTGAAGATATTGCAACTATGAAAGCTTCATGCACTAAATTTATTTGGCAGGTTGAATCTTTCTTTTCTGCTGCATCTCTCTTTTAAATCACCAGAACTCTTACTGACCGCAGTGAAAACCCAGTCAGCCTTTGAGGCTTTGACCTGTGTTGAAATTGGAGATGTTTTTGTTTGTTTGCTTTGTACCAGTCAATACCAAAGAATAAAACCTCCGGCTCAGATGGAAAATCCTGGATTTATTCTGGCGAGTATGATTTCTTAAACTTTTGCTAATGCTCATTTATCATAATCAATCAAAGGGCAGCTGGACCAAAAGAGCAATTTAGAGCACTGCAGAGTTATGTCATTGCTGAGTCTGTAATAAGTTTGAGGAAGATTACATAAGGCATTATTGCACCTTGGGGTGCAGTTTGTGTCAGAATGTAATGAATCATTCATTACTTGAGATCCATAGCTTACAAATTCGTCCACAGGTTAACACAGAGAATAGACAGTAAAAGATGAAAATGAATTGAGTGTGAACATATGAATACATTTAAAGTAACAGAGACTAAGTAGAACAGATGTGGGGAAGATTCTGAGGTTTATGGCTTATTCTTAAGCAATGAAAACAAATTTTCAAGTTTTTCAAACCACTGAACATGTCAGTAACACCCACGTGCACATCACGTTTTTAGCACAACATACATTACTGTAAATGACAATATGAAACTTTCAGGAAAAAAGACGTACTTTGCCATGACAGAAACAATATTCTTGGGTGCTATATAATTGGCAACTGCTTGCTCTGGGCAGACTTTGGATCCCAACACTATTGATTATGAGTAACACCAGATGCCAGAGTTGGATGAGCGATGAGCAGTGAGAGGATGAAAATGATGAGTGTGCCATGAGGGGGTTGTTTGTCTTTTGGCCGGGGAATTGTGTCAAGACTCACAAACTCCAAAATCCATCAGAAACTGGCTGTCCAACATGTTCATTAAAGCACATTAGACGTGGACACTTCCTTTCCAAGTTAAATGACCCCATCAATGTTAAGACTTTGTTTCTTGAGCAAAGTCAACAAAACTCTGCAATCAACAGCTAACTGATCTAACACACAAAATTATATAATTCTTCTTGAATCTTCTGAAAACCACTTTTCAATACTTTGCTTGCTAATAACGGGGCAAGATGTAATGTATTTCTTTAATGCATAGTCATGCATTTAATACATGACACATCATATTTGAGAATACAATAATGTGTTAATCTGATGCAAATGTCTTATTTGTGAGAAAACTAATCAGTATAACTGTAAATTAAGCCTTATAAAGCCATATTTAAAAGCACATGCACAGATTTTTCACTGTCACTGATGCTACGAAGGCAAAACTTATCATTTTCAGCAAATTTTATAGTCAGGTCTGCTGATACCACACACAGTGAACGGCCCACAGTCCCAGCAGAGACATGCCGCAGCTGCTGTGCTGGTGCCTCTTAGATCTTCAGGACTTGGGCGATGTTTTGCCCCACTTACATGCAGCAGCTTTGTGAATTAAAAAGGCTCCACAATAAACCCTGCTTGTGCTGCTGTGGATAGCAAAGCCTTCCTGTGGGTCTGAATTAGTGTTCTTGGACTTGTACCCAGAGTCCCTGCAGCCAAACAAAGCAGACAGTAGAAATTTCTTTGCTGCCCAACACCAGCAGAGGGGGGTGTGCTCAAGTCAAGAGGAGCACAGGAGTGTGTCAGCTGTGCCGGCTGAAGCCTGGGATGTTTCTTGGCAGCCACACCCTGAAATAAGACCACAACCTGACAAAACCACATAACATGCAATTATATCATAATAATTTGCACACAAATATTGTTTACAGTCTGGTAGATGTGCTACATTTCACATATCTGTTACTTTCTAACACAGTCAGATGATATGATGAGTTGAACAGTAACACAGATATCTGTTTCTACTTGTAAAAAAAGCAGGTAAAAATAATGATAATTAAATATTATATTATCAACTCCAATCACTCATTCTAGTTAATAGAGGTGAGCACTCCTGGCAGTTTCACATTGGAAGTTTTCGCCTGTACTGCAGGCTTTCCCAAGGGATGTGAATTGAGTTTTTACTTGTACTAGCTGTCACTTAGGAAACAAAACTGCCTCATAGACCCATGTGAACATTATCCCTCCTGTGCAGAGCAGATCACTTATATTTAGAGTTTTTTAAATAAAAAAGAAAACAGGTTAAAATAAACCTTCTGCAGGACTTTATGAACTAGTCTGAGATGAATTATGCACATCCACTGGCTTTTGATATCCATCCCACAGGGCCTTTTCTCTTTTCATTAAAGCACTTTTTTTCAACTATGCCCCCCCCCCCCCCCCCCCCCCCCCCTTCTTTTTAAAGAGAAAATTACTGGTCAAAATCCTTTAGCTCAAATCAGTGCAAAATTAAATAGCTTACTGTGTGTACTTTTTCTGAAGCTGATGGCTGTTCACTGGCTGGGGGCTGTAATGTTTCACATTAGCCTAATTTGGAAAGGATAATGTGTTGAAGCAGCACTTTGATGTTATCACATTGAAAAAGAATGACATCATGGCCTCAAACCAATACAATCACACTGAAAATAATTATATGGCTGTTCCAGACGCTCAAACACTTTTTGTTGGACTTACTGTACAACAAGACCGATCGAGATTGTTGAATGAAGCATAAAGCTTGTAACAGCTGGACTGTATTGTGTTACACACACACACACAAACGTTTGGGGATTTATTCTTTGTAAACATGTCGCTATAGTTCTTACCATAACTTCATAGACATGGACATTCATAAACACCTCAATGCACTGTGGCACTGTTGTTTTAAAATCATAATTAATAACTACTTTATAATTGATTAAGGACATTAGACTTGAATATATCTGATAAAAGGAGAGAGATCTAGTTTCAACTCTATGCCGCCTCTACTGTAGCTATCTCGCATTTATTATTGCCGCGCATACAGTATACGCGCCATGATCCCGCCGTTTGGGGGAAAAAAAGACGGGTTATAATATCGATGAGACACGGAGCTCATCCATATTAGAAGAGTCTTTAATGAACTCAGACCGTAAAGACACTCCTCCTGCTACCGGCTCCCACTGCTCACCTCCCGTACCGATGCGCGGGAGGAAATTCATAGCCCCATCTTTATCAGTATCAGCATCGCCTTGAAGACAAAGAGAGCGCTGCAAATGAAGATATGCTCCAATAGCAGGGGAAGCCAGTCTTAAACTCACTATTCCTGCAGCCGTGCCCGCCTGGAGGCAGACAGACGCCGGTCCTTGGAGACTCTTCGGGGATGCGCAAAGATGTGAGAGTAAAGAAGGAGAGGCATTGTGATTGGCCATACTCTTTCTGAAAGCATCAGGCACGGCGAGTCATGTTTGCTCCAGCCAGAGCATCAACGAGGTGGCATCAAACTTGAAGGAGACGTGTTCTCAGCCTGCACAGTCTGTGCGTTCACAGCGGCAACCATAAACTTGCATCATTTCCCCAAATAGGCGGACGCGCTTTCCGTGGTGCTGAAACAGACAGACTTGGCAGATCAACTAGTGAAGAAGAGGAAGACACCCTCACTTCGCCGTCTGCTTCTGAGCTTCATGGTATTTGGTAGCTTCAGTCAGGTAAGTCCCAAACTGAGATGTAGTGTACAGTAAAATGAAGATAAGCCTGTTTCAGCCATGTCTCTGAGACGCTTACCTCTAAAGCCACCAGCGTCCACGCGATCTATTCTTTGTCTTCATCTGTTGTCCCGAGGTTCTGCATGTGTTATATTTTAAAGTTTGATCTTATAGATTGACTACAGCGACAAAGTTACAATATCAAATACTAGCTTACATGCTACATGCTATTGAAAAGTATTGACCCACAGGCTGCCTGTTGATTTCACTCTTCATCTCTCCCTCTGCCTTTATTACTGTGAGTATTTTACTTTAAAAACATTTCCTTTGGTGTCCATTCAGCGTTCCCCCCCTAAATTCTGTTTTCCATTCCAGCTGTGGCTTTCAAACATTTTTGCACCAAAGTTTGACAACTATTGCAGTGCAAGTCTTTTCCATGTTGTATTTATTCCTGTTCTGAGGTTGCAGGGCACGCAATACATGTGTGTTTATAGATTTTAAATTCAAACATAGTTCATCAGCTGAGAAATGATGAGACCTTGGGGTAATTGCAAAATTAAGCATATTATTGCCTACTTTATACTGACTATTGTTGTAGTTCTGTGCTGTTAAATATGACCACACATGTCAAAATATGGCAAGGACGGATTTCTTTGCATTCAGTTGCTGAAGCGACGATGAGGGATTTATCTCCTGGTTTCAGTATACATGCATGTAAAGTACATAGTTGTAGCATGGTTTATGACATTTCTTTTAACATAGTAAAGAGTGATGTGTGTGGGGAACATCATGTACAGTAAAGACTTTGTATTGGGGCAGTGAATGAGGGAGCTTTGTGTTGGACTTTGCTTGCTGCTGGTACCTGATAACTTCATGCAGCACACATCCGTATGGTACAGCTTCTCTTTTTGCTTTCTTTGTGGTTCCTGGGCTTCCAAAATCAATTTATGTTTTTTGTCTTTAAACAAAAACTATGTAATCTATGATGAGGGTCAGTGATCCCTTCCACAGTTTTTACCGGCTTTTGTGTTTTTTTCTTGGCTGGCAACGGCTGGACTACACGCAGAAAATAGAAAAGATCAGGACAGAGCTTGTGTGTGCTGTTGTTTGTGTGTCACATAGGGTTGCTGTGTTCACTAGACTATCAAAATAGCCTTTGCATATAAACTGGCGTCAGGCATGTATTTTAGGTTATGTCACTTTTGTAGAGCAAATGATTTTGATCCATCATCTTGAACACAACCTTAAGCTTTGTATGACTTTTAAAATCTAGATGCTTCCAGTGTTGTCCAACAAAATCCAAATAAAAGCTGCCAGAGCCAAATCAAACCAACAAAATGCGGTTAACTGATTTTCGAATAAGTTTGGAGTATTACTATGCGCCACTAACACAACATTTCCTGATTGTATTTCTTTGATTTTTGGCATTGACTATGTTGGGGGTCAGTTAAAAAAAGATCTTAAACAGTGTTGTCATTGCAGTAGTACAGTGGCTTACTTGCTTTAATGAATTACCCTGTCGAGCTGAGAGGGAGCGTGGGTGTCATCAAAGCAGAACAAGGCCCCTTTGAGGTGGGAAACTTGTGGCTGAAAGACTTAAGTTGCGATTAATTACAAAAGGCCTGACTTAATTTCAAAGACTTTTGTATTGAAATACATTTTGTATTTCAGTCATTAAGTCGGCTAGGTCCAAACTCTTTGGGATCGGAGAGACTTCGCACAGAGCTTACAAGTTGGTGGCTCACACTCATCCAGTCATCTATACTTTATATTAAAACATTACAAAACTATAGTCAGAAGATCTAATAATATTGAATGCAGCTTTCTTAGGTTAAGAAGATAGTTTGTAGTTTGCTTTTATGTGTAAATGTAACAATTGTAACGGACAGGTGAGATATCCTGCCAGTGTCCGTTGTATTATTTAGCCAGACTTTACAATTTACCCACTACACAGGTAAGTTTCTACTTGAAAAGCTTGTTGAGCTATTTGACCTGTGTGCCAGATTTTGATATTCACTCCTCATGCAAAGACAAACCCTCCACAAGATCATAAACAGAGCTGTAATTGCTAGTAAGGTTTCTCAGCGGCTTTAATCAATTACTGCACCGTCCTCCATCCAGAGAGAAGGGGAGCGCAGGTGTCATCAAAGCAGAATGAGGCGCCTTTGAGGTGGGAAATGCGAGACTCAATGACTTCACTCAGCTGGGTCACTGGACACACAGCAGAGCTTTGACGCGTACAAATTGTGCTTGAAGATGCTGTGTTCATCCTGGGAGGCTCAGCGGCTGGCAGGGGACCAGTAGAGCAGGGACATTGCACTCCAGATGGCCCAGAGAGGCCAGAGGAAGAGAGCTGTCCAAGCCCAGCTGGGAGTAAGGGAAGCTGGACTGCTGGTGGTGTGTGTGTGTACATGATTGTGCGATGGTGACGGGTTGAGAGAAACATTAACAGACAGAGAGAAAGAGGTATGTATATGTGTATGAGGGTGTGTGCACGTTGATGGAGCGATTGGGAGAGAAAGGGTGGGCGAGAGGGAGAGAATGAGAGCGAATGAAACAGGCGCCTCTGTGCGTGTGCATGCATGGAAGTAGTCACATGAAAAGTGTGGGAGGGAGAAGAAATAAAAGAGAAGATGAAGGAGCTTGTACGCCTGTGCGCTCGTGCTTGTGTGCGATAGTGTATTGCAGTATGTGTGTGTGTGTGCACAAGGAGTGACGGGGAAGCAGAAAGGGTTGGAGACAGAAAATGAAAGAGAGAAAGAAACAGGCGCATGTGTGTGTCTGTGTGTAGGAGGGAGAGAAAATGAAACTGGAAGAAGCAGGCAGCATGTGTGTGTCTATGTGTTTGTGTGTGATTGCAGAGAAAGCATTTCTGTGAGAGGAAAAGAGGGACCGAAAAGAGACAAAGAGGAAGAAAATGGGAACACGTGTGTGTCCCTGAATGACGGGTGAGAGATAAATGAAAAACAACTAGTATAGTGGGATGCATGTTTTTGTGTGTGTTTTTGTGGGAAGAGGGGTGGTCCTAATACTGACAGCAGTATTCATTGATAGTATTAAGCAGAAAATCAAAGCTGCGTGGAAAATTACACATAGAAAACAAGTAAAATGGAGTGTTACATCAAACAGAAATAGTTTTTCAGCGTTTCATTCAGTCAGGCAGCTCTGACCTCTGACTGTGTGATCTACTTTATTCATAAAGCTTGTACAGGAGCCATGTGACGTACAGTGGTCGTGGTGTATGTGCTTTACTGCGCATGGCTTCAGGCTCATGACCCCCTGCTGTGAGCTCAGACTTTAATTGAGAATGCGTGTTGCATGTGGGACACCTTTTTTTTTTCTCTACTGCATGTTACATCTTGGTGGTGTCGCAGTCCTTCTAAAGTCAAGCCATCTAAGAGCGAGCGTAGGGCACACGACAACAAACACACGGCGGCTTTACAGAGATAACTTTGCCTCACTGTTTCCATTTGGGAAGCCGCTAGAGAGAAGGCGGAGAGAATGCGTGCTCTCTTCATTCTGCCACATCTGCTCTGTGATGGAATGGAGCTTGATCTGCACTTTGATCACAATGAATTATTCCTATCCCTGGCTATAAATATGGTCTGTCTTCAGCACCCAATCTCTCTCTCTCTACTTAAACTAGGAATCTGTGCTCGCCTCAGAGTAGCGTGTAGCGAGTGTGTCACTGCGGGCATGCTGCAGCTCTGGTTTTCTTCCTCACAGTATGAAGGAACAAGAAGCCCTACCTCGTTGAAAATCTTTTCTGGAGAGGACTGTGATGCGTCTGCTCAGGAAAATATATGGATGGCAATACAGCAACAGTACTGTTTTGTGCAAAACATTGTATATAAGAAATCACAAAATAGCTTAGTCATTTAAAAGGATGAGGCTGGTGTTACTCTTTACTTTTTTCGCTTTTTTAAAAAGAAAGGATCCTACTCTTTAAAAAACATCTGTCTTTGTAGGGATCCTTTCCATAAAATTGTCAGACACTTGTAATAACAATCTGAGCCTGTCAATTTCAAAAACAAGCACTTTAGTGGACGTACTTTGACGGGGCGCAATTGGATTAGGATTAGGACAAGGATTATGTTGCAGCCCTGTTTTGCTGCTGCCGACTGCAGCGTGCTCGCTCAATGTTGGACAAATTTCAAAAAATGCTGTCCTAATTAGTCACATAGACACAAAAGCATGGGAAAATAAGGTCCTGGTAGACCAAGGTGACCCGTTAATGCATTGCTTAATTATTATTGCTTTAGCTTTCAGGCAAAGCTGTCATGATTAGGCAGCGTAGAGCAAGAGAGATCAGACTTGAAACAGCTGAAAAAATAAGCATAACTGGAAGTCAAGCTGAACTAGCAGCTCTTGTCAGTATAACTCAGCAGTAGCAGTCACTGACTAAACTCAAGTGAATCTATGTTTGATAATATAATTAATGAACAATGAAGTCTTACAAACTGTTCAGTAGGCCTACTAATTAACAATTAAAAATGTTAAGACAGTTCGGGCAGCGGTCACTCCTTTTGTTATGTTGAAACAACCGTATATTTTTTTACAGTGTAATGTAATGATGACGGTGGTGGTGCTGAATGCGCACAGCTGAACCAATGACACAAATGCATGGCTGTCATTTTAAGGGATGGATTACAGATTTATAGAAGGATAAGTAAATACAAAACTCTGAAAGGCAAACCTTAATTAGTTGAGTGCACACATAGACACATTGCGCTGGATTCAATGTAACTAGCAAGATTAAACGTCAGTTCTAATAGTTAGATTCCATTGGGTGGATTATGAAGTGCAAGCTTCAAGTCCTCTGTAGGTTCCTCACTACTAGATTTAGGGCGTACTCGCACTAGGCCCGGTTGCCTTGTATGGTGCCCAAGCAAAATTCTCCCCACTCCCTACTCCCCCGCTGGCCTGTGCTCACATTGCGCCTAACGATCCGAGCCGGAGCACGTTTACATCATCACTCAGTCAGTGTTTTCCATACATTGATTTGGTTATGGCGGCCTGCCACAGTATCAATGCTGACCGCCACATATTGATATGGGATTATTTTTTACTAGGACTATTTAAAATAGTAGTTGATTGCAGAGTGCTGCGCATATATTCTCGCAGCACCTTGTCTCTCTCTCTCTCTCTCTCTCTCTCTCATGAACACAAATCTGTCCAACGCAACTGTCAGTGTCGGAGACCCAACTTAAAAAAGTTATTAGCAAGCATGTAAGGAGCCCAGCTAATAAGGAGAAATATGTTAACGTTAGATCACAGCGTGGCTGTCGATGTTAGCACGCTGTACATAGCTGGAAGTCAATATCGACTGTCAACTGAAAAAAAAGCGCTCTCTCTTATTTATTACCTCACGGCACAGTTTGTGTCGGGGTTCCGTGCTTGGGCACGGTTAGCGATCACACTAGATGCATACCGTGCCAGAGTCCAGCTTAGAGGTGCCCAGAGGCACGGCACAGAGTGATCACACTGGTCAAACGAACCGGACTTTGGGGGTTAAACGTGCTCGGGCACGGTACGGATAGCCTAGTGTGAGTACACCCTTAGATGTGTCACTGTTTCAACTCATTGCTACACTAAAAACGTCTTGTCCTGCAATTGCTAGCTAACCACAACTGCTAAGGATTTTGTCCTTAAGGGCATCAAGTGTGCAAACATTAAACAGTGTCAAGTGATCCCTTATGGCTGCAGACAAAGAGAGTCAATCGCATGACATCTTATGACATTTAGATGCTTCACTGTATTTTACTCACAGGCTATTTTATAGTTTCTCATATTGTCATTTTTATAGAGATAATTTCCTTCCTTCTTAAAGCGGCAGTTGGTAACAATTGAACATACAATGCAAAACCTTTCCTATCTCCCTCTGCTGCTTGTATCACTGTGCTAAGCCCCTCCAACCAAAAACACAAGAAGGATATGAAATAAAAATTTTAGGGTGCGCTAATATGTGTTAAGTGCTCATAAATCTCATGTTAACATCAACCAAAGCTGTCACTGTAATGCCATGCAGAAAGTGCAAGATGGAGGACATCGGGTCCTTTTTGAAGAAAATCCAAAGTGCAAGAAACAGCGTTGCAAACAAGAGCTAACAAGTTGTTTCAAGGTTACGCAAACAAGTATCATTTTGACATTGATAGCTTGTAATTATGACATGTATATGCAAAATTAGCCACAGACTGTTTACTTTATTAGTTTCTGAATATCATGCATTATTTTATCCAGAAAATGTTAGAAGCAGTAGCTTAACAGCACAGAGACACACAGGCAGGAGCTGCAGGCTGTCAGGTGAGCTTTGATGTCACAGTAAAATTGCAGCTACAGTTGGTTAAAACAGAGTAGCATACAAGTAGAGTGAAACTCTATATGTCATTAATTGTAGTATGAGATTTGCAATAACTAATTAAAATAAAATTCACATAATACCAATCCTATTTTGAGCAAATTATATGAAGTAAAAATATATTTCATACAGAAATCACAATCAAGCTCATACACAAATGTGCATATTGGTCATATAGTTATAAGGTTTTCCCATGTTAAAACCAAACATAGTTATGGATTAATACACATTCTGTGTGCTAGTGAGTATTGACTGTAGCAAGACAGTCTATATGGGATTAAAGGTTTAGTGTGTAATATTTCTGAGGATCTATTGACAGAAATAAAATATAATATCCATAACTATGTTTTCAGTGGTGTATGCATAATTAACCATTATGTTTTTATTACCTTAGAATGAGCCATTTTTATCTACATAACCGTGGGCACCCCCTTCTATGGAGGTTGCTGTATTTTGTTGTCATGTTTCTACCATAGCCGACAACGAACAAACAGTGCTAGAGAGCACGTTTTGTCATCACGGCGTTCTTCTTCTGCTTGTATAATTCCGGCAGTCTATAATAATAATAATTATAATAATAATAATAATAATAATAACATGCAGTCTCTGAGTAGTCTTCTAGTTTATTACAAGTAAGAAGAAGTGACATTTGGACAAATGAACGAGTACACACGTTATTTAGCACGAGAGCCGACAGCCTGTGGATCTTTATACCATGAAGCCAGAGGAATCCGGACAGATACACACAGCTGACGGCAGAAATCACGGATGTTGTCAATTTTCCCAGATCGAAGGATGTGGGACTGATGTTTTCATAGCTGTGCTGAAGTTATCTGTTTTCGGCTGGACAGGTAATTAACTTAAGTTAAGTCAGACTTTAGCGATGCAGCGATCAGCTGATCACTAATTGGCAATCAAACGGCCACTTCCAGCATCGAAGCTCAGATCAGCCAGCTAAACTTTTACTGCACTGGTAGAAAAAATATGTAGTTGGATTGTAATTTCATGTAGTTATTCTCCAGCGCTCTGTTATGGCTTTGTTACGTGGACAGAAATGTGTCCTTACCTACCTGAGACAAAAAGATGATGAATATTATTGGCAATAAAATGGTAACAGCGGGGAAGCTCAGATCAGCAGCTAAACTTGTAAACATGTATTTCTTTTAACTGCTAATGGTGATATATAACAAGACTACGTGCCTATCAAGTGAATGATAACTTTCCGAATTTGCATTAAAAAAAATGTGCACACAAATGTGTAATTTGTACTTTCATATGCTAAATGCCCATTAAAAGCGTTGCACCGTTTTACCACAAGCTGAAATTATGGCAATCAATACTACTTTGTATTTCCGTTGCATCTTAAAAAATTAAAAAAGACATTTTGGTAAGATTTGCTGATTGCTTATCTAATTAATTAAGCAAAGTGAGAGGAGCCTTGATTCTCACCTGACAATGCCTTTGTAAACTGCATGTATTATGTGGTTTATAATGGACTGTGGTCCAGAAACAGTGAGGCTCACATTGTCCTGTTATCTGTCAGTGGCCATACTTGAAGCACTAGATGTGATAGTTTTTGAGATGTTCTTCATTTACTTTGGTATGTTAGTCCAGATGAGCCAACCCTCCCAAGATGTAAAATACTGTATTACAGGAGTATGAGACATCACGTAGCACATAATTTCTTGATGTGGCTGTTGTTTATTAATGAACATGTAATAATAATATTTAATATATAATATTTGACTGCAACTCTCTGCTATCTCATAGATAACATCTTTGTCCTGTCTCAGGCATCGTAGCTATACTACTTGCTTGTATGGGGGGGGGGGGGGGGGCATTTTGCAACCCTC
>NC_060169.1:30221105-30245835 GCF_021292245.1 Micropterus dolomieu | reverse complement strand
TTTGCAACCCTCACCACTAGATGTCACTAAAACCTACACACTGAACCTTTAATACAAAAGAAACTATGGTGTCCATGTTAATTGTAATCAGTGTCACCCAGCACTGCAACACTGTGGCCAACCGTACTTTTAATAATAATAGGAATAATATATATCAGGCCCTGGCAACACTCTTGAATGTTTATTGTCGGTTTTAGTGTTGTCATGGTATTTGTTGACATTAAGAAACATTTAGAAATATACAAGAAATCTCCAACCTTATCCTTTAAGCTACAGCTGTTTGAACAGCTGTTTCTAAAACACTCATGGCCAGAGTCAACAAATAATAATACATAACGCCAATGGAAAGTATTCTTTAGCATTGTCGTTGAAAAGTTTTACATTTTGGATGTACTATATACATTTGGTGCTGTTATATAAGTGAAATGCAAAACTGAAAAAGACTATAATTCATCGGAACTCCCCCAAACTGGACCTAGACAGCTGAGCTGGGACTGACGATTTGAGTTAGACATAATTTCTAATTTACAGAGCTGACTACAAGCTCCTGACTGGCATCATCAATATGCCTCTAGTGTGTCAGGCATAAACTACAATATAAATCTTATGAGAACATGGAAGTAGTGACAAAGAATGGCTTCAGGCTGTGCTTTAGGAACAATCAACAGAGACTGCATCTACTTCATTGTGTATCAACGCATCCCACAGAGACGTGGTGTGTTTCTTTTCTTAGCATCACTGCTTTGCCAGAGAGTTTGACTAATTTTAATACAGAAAATTCCTAGTTCCTCTTCACAGCCCCTTCACATCGTCTCACAGCCTCACCCACAAAGTATGGCGCTATCAACCTATCACCTCTAATGGGAACAAAAGGTCACTCCTTAATTATTCATTCGGGATGTCAAACAATTCTTGCCGGCTGTTATTTAGGGTGGGGGAGACCCATTGAATAATTCAGGGGCAGGATTCTCTTTCCTTCGAAAAGCGGCACGGTGGTTCAGATGTTTGTGAGAGTCTTATCTCCTCGTAGGAGCCCTCTGTCTTTCCCGAGCTGACCTTGGCTGTCACTGCAGCAGCAACATGGGTGGCATAGAAGGTGGCAGGGACTTGTGTTCTTCCCATATCTGCAGGCCTCCTCCACACAGCGAGAGTGAGTAGGAAGGACTACAGGGAGATGGCTGCTCCTTGTCTAAGTTTCCCTAGTGTCTGTTTACAGTACACCATGTGCCATGCTGCGCTGAGCTTGTGCCAGTGTATAATAAACAGCAGATTACTCTTTTACAATGAGTTATTCTGCTTTTCACCCAAGGTATGTTTCTGTTTTGGTACACTTGCCATGTCAATTGCTCTTAAGCGGCTTTCTTAAGATGTAAGGGGTGTTTATTGCAGCTGAAGAGGCAATAGCAGATATTAATGCTATTAAAGTGCATTAAACTGAAGAATGCTATAATGTGAGTCACTTCCATGGAAGGATTAGAGGGAGGCGGCATGGGGAGGATTCTAAGGAGAGAAAGCAGAGAAAGTGAAAATGTTCATCTTGTTATGTGAGAGGCAGGAGGAAAGGAGAGGGACATATGAGACAGAGAAAGTGAGATGTTTGTGTGTGTGTGTGTGTGTGTGTGTGTGTGTCAGAAAAGGAGAGAGAGGCAACATCCTCATGCCAACACTACCATGTCTGAAGGATAACAGAGATACAAACACAGAGACAGTACGTGTCTATCAAGCAATGGATAGCAAGCAGCCCATAGGAAGTCAAATGAGAAGTATGGTTGTATTTGTGAATGCAATCAACGCAATGACTTTTCCTATGACCACTATCTTCTGTAGCACTCATTGTAGGCAGAGGAGATCATTTGGACTGTGACTGCACTGCAATTATAAATAAAATACAATGAATAGTTATGGATAGGGGTATATAAGTGTACTTCAGCTGCATTAAAGGTTAGGGCTGTGCAATATGACGATATATATTGTTACACAATAGAAAAATGTCTGTCCTTTAAAATGACTCTCTTTTGTTTATTTCATTGTGTCACAAATTCAACACTTTACAAGGGGATGCAGCTTTCCACCACTGTGAAGTTAGTTGGATATTCGACTATTCAACCTAAAACTAATATCCAAATTGAAACTAACTTCACCGCGGTCCGTTTTTCCACACTTGCCGTTGTTGCAGGGAAGAAATTTGCGTTACGAATAAACAAAGTGGGTACTACTGAACAGGAGGACTCAGACCAGCAAAAACAAGGAGTTAATACCAAAGAGAGAAGTCTGTTGTACGAATGAGCCACACAACCCATTTAAAGACATTCCCACTGACTTTCAGCTTACTTTCTACTTCACATATCGGGATATGAATTTTTGGTCATACCGCACAGCCCTACCACAGCGAACACTTCACACAAAAGTAGTACTAAGTAGTTACGAAGGAATGAGTGAGGAATGACCTCATATTTAATCAATCGCTTCTAAATATCTCCGAATCTAGGACTAAATAGTAGTTAATGATGAGTTACCAGAGAACTGGGAGAATGCATTAATGATTCATAGTTAATCAGGAACGACTCAAGAAAAACTGGTCAATATGTCGATTCACACACATTTCCTATCACATATTACCTAATAATTCATTAATAAAGTATCTCCCGGTCTGTTTTCTAGTAACTCATCATTACTTTTTTTGGCTCAGAATTATTGAGGAACTACGTATTAACAATTCATTAATAATCAGGTTATTCTTGGTTCATTCCTCACTCATTCCGTAGTTCTACTCACAATTTTGCGTACAACATTGTAATGTGTTACCAACCCACAAGAGAGTTAATAGTGACCTAATTCTACCCATGCCTGGCTTGAGAATTAGCAGGTATTGCTATCTCTACCAGTAAATCAGGGTTTTGTTTAAATGTGTGTGCTGGCAGTCTGCCTGTGTGCCTTACTAACAGTATAATTGTTGTGGTGGCATTGTGCTGAGGAGAATCAGAGGCAAGTCAGCGGGAATGAAAATATGCTGGGTATAAATCATGAGTGAAGGGTGATGGGTGCAAAGTGTTGCGTTCCAGGTCTGAAGTGTACAAGTTCAAGTTCAATTCAGTTCAGGATCCAGGCTGATGAATTGGAGAATAAAAACCAAATGTTATTTGGGGACACTGATGCACAGGGGTTGGCTTGTGATGCCAGCATTTCTTTGAGAGATACTTCCCTCATTGCCACAGCACTATGTGCAGAGCAATGACAATGCTCGTTTATCTTTGAGCTGACAAATGATGGTTGAGGAGCAGGTTTCATCTGGGGTGTCTTTGTGTAAGTGAGTAGGATGTGAATTGGCCCAAAGAAACTGAGGGGTGAGGAGCAGCGTTTTCTCTCAGGCTGACAAGGTGACTGGTTCAGAGGCTAACACTGGCATAGGTGCTCTTTAAGTTTGAAGACAGCATGGTACCTGGAAAACCCAGAACCAAGGACATTTGATTGCTACCAGCCTCTTGCTCCATTGCAGGGCTCTTAAAACATTAACTCTTCTGGAACTGCTCATGCTCAGAAGCCAGGGTGCTGATCAATTAGACCACGGTGTTGCTGTCCAAGTTAATTACACTAATTTATTTTGCCTAAGCTTGTCACTTGGCTACACATTCAGGTCTGTCTGGATGCAGCGGCTAGGTCTTAATTTGTATTGTAGGTGGACCCAAATGGGCTGACCATTTCCTCAAAGAGCAATCAGGCAAAAACACCAATTAGAAAATCAATGCCAGTTTAAAGCAAAATTAAAATAGCGTCTGAGCTTTGGAAATTGTATATAAAATGGAAGAATTCATGAAATTTTAAATATTTTGTAATTAAATGCATCAAATCCTTTTATCAAACATCCAAAGCACTCTGTCCAAAGCACAATGTCTAAAAAAATATCATTCAAAACTCCCCAATCAGCACCTACTTCAAACTGCTCTTTGTAAATGTAGTAATCATCATGCAACAATGGCAATAATTGAAATGTATTGAAGTGGATATTCAGTCTAGAATATCAGTTGTACATACTGTATAAGGACTGATCTTATCTGACATAAATTCAAATTTAATTTAAAGTAGTTTTCTATATAAAGCCATATATGTTGTACAACTACAGTATACTATATGTTTTCTAAACTGCATTCCAAGTGTAGTTTAGTGCACGAAGGTTCAGTTTCACATCATATACATTTCACGTAATGACTCTCAACAGGGTTGCAGACCATGAGGCGGCTGTGAAATATATTTGTGGTCTCTTAAAACCTGTTCAAATTTAGCTGTCAGATAATCTCAGTCCTTACGCTGCAACCTTTTGACAAATTACTGAGTAAAACTAACACATCAAGCCAATAAATCACATGGTGAGCAAAGCCAGGATTTGAACAAAGGCATACAGCAATTACACAGCTACAGATACACAGCAATTACAGGTTGGACTGTACAACTATGTGTTTTACACAAATGTGTTCACACAGTGCCATGCTGCTTTAAGTTATGATTAAAAATGGACATAATATTCAGTGTGAATATTATACACCAGATCATAATGTGCTCTTCACCAAATTTAAAAAACATTTCAAAAGTTTTTTCAAGTTAAAAATAAAACAATGTATTGAATGAAGCATTAGCCTGTACAGAAAGAAGGCAGAGACAACAACAAATGTTTTATAATTTCATGAATTAAATAAATGTTCATGTAGGGCTGCTAATTATTTTGGTCAATATTGAGATCACAATTATTTAACAGGATTAATCATTGCCTTAGGAAACATTAACTATTGAAATGTAATACTTTCTTTTTAAAAACTAGGCTATTATATATGCATTACTCCAAAATCCCAAATAGCCCATGAATAAGAAACAATAATCCAACATTATTAACTTTAAGCAGCATCTAGTGTGCAACAGGACGACAGCAGCACAGTTTCCCCCAAGTTGACAGTTTTGGGTGCTGGATGGGTCACTGAGGGGGCTCTGTGTGTGTGTGTGTGTGTGTGTGTGTGTGTGTGTGTGTGTGTGTGTGTGTGTGTGTACACGGAGGGGAGCAGTGCAGGTGTCAGGTGAACTATTCGAGTTGACGATGTTACGTTACAGAACGCTGAAATAAAACCGTAGTGTTTTGTCGGGAGATGCAGTGACAGAAACCAGCGGTGAGAAAACTATAAATCGTTATGACGTTAGAAGACGCAGTGGATATTTTACAAGCACCGATAAGGTAAAGCAACACTGAACACACCTCTTAGGTAGGGCCTCAGCTGTAAAGGAAAGGGGTGCGCTGGATTTATAAAACAAAACGAGTGTCGTTTTGAAACAGCACTCAGCGCTATTATAGTTTTATCTTAATTAACTTGTTTTTATAATTGGTAGAAGCAGCTTTACGCAATAGCTGCAGCAGTCTCTCTACACTGTTCGACCTGACCTTTCTTTTTTTCGTGAGATGGAGGAATTTAGAAAAGTGCGTGGTGCTGCGTCAGGCCCCCAGCTGTTGTGCATGGATTAGCCTCACGCTCCAGTCTAATTGAGCACAGCCCTATGTTGATGCGTTGCGCAGTTTATTATATCATAATTTATATTCAGGCATGGGGAGTGTCGAGTCAGCTCGAGTCAAAAAGCTCAAGTCCAAGTGAAGTCACGAGTCATTGCTGTTCAAGTCAAAGCCGAGTCGCAAGTCGCAAGTCATCATTTATGTGACTCGAGTCTGACTCAAGTTCAAGTCATGTGTCTGGAGTCCACACCTCTGTTATACACTGTATTCACTATTGAAGTGATACATTTTATCATGACTCAATATTTAAGGTAAATTATTTCATACATAGGTTTGCAGTTGTATAAATAATCTTGTATGGTTTTGATCACTTTAGGTACGGGGTAATTTACTTCAAACTGTTAATCATTCAATCCATGAGTTTGTTCTTTAACTGAATCAATACAAACACGTCTACCTTGATTGCTATTTAATGTTTATTGTTAAGCGATCAATTCGTGCACCGCACTACCCCCACACACACACGAAAGAAAATTAATCCTATTTTTTGTTATCTGTTTCTCCATATGATTAAACAAGAACCAGAGGCAGTGGGTCGCTCATTCAATTAGTGTTTCGTTTACCACATTTAATTACCCACAATCCCTGCCCTCTTTGACCTAGCAGGAAGCCTCATATGACTAATGAGTGCACTTACCTGATTTCCTTGCCTTGAAAATCAGTGTGTTTTTCCCATCATCTGCTCACAGGAAGGCAGCATATATGGTGACTGAAGATTAAAGGATTTTTGGTAAGAAGGAAAGAGGGGTGAGTATGTATTTACCGGGGCAGAGGTTTCAAGCCTTTATTGAAAGCAACTGTGATTCTTCAAGCTGGTCACCTTACTTCACTCCACCCAGACACTTTGATCTTCCAGAAGCCCATGTTGCCACAATTAGTCACAGTTCTCTCTGTGTACCTGTGCATATTTGCACTGACTGAAAAGGTGCTCAGAATTAGTTATTTTTCATTTTGTTCTGTACAGCACTAGATTGATCACAGTGTTTCCGTTGGTCCACCCCTCAAAACTACTAGTGTCGCAGAGCGGGGGTGTTACGAATACTGCTGTCGTCATAGACGCAGGCGGAACGATTAATCGTTTTCAAATCGAAATTGCGATTTGAAATAACGCGATTAGCTAATCGGGAAGACGGCAATTAAAATGTAGGTTAATTATCCAGTGCATCTGACCCGTTTTAAACAGTCATACAGTTAAAGATTCATTCCGTTGTCATCCTTGTGTGACAGATCTGCTTGCCAATCACAAGCGCCATGCGCCTCCTGGTACAGTCCTCCTCACCAATCAGAGCAGGCACAGGGCATGTACATTTTACAACAACAAACGAAACTAGTAGAAAACGTGGCATAATGGTGTCACTGACACAGGCAGCGGCTGTGCTGCGGTTTTGTCCGGTGTCAAATCACACTGAAGTGTTTCAGCTGCAGAGCGTTTAGCTGCCCTACGTTGTTGACGTGTTGTTAGTTTGTCATTTTGTGTGCTTCAACTACAGAGAACAGCTCTCTGTGAGCCTGTTTCATTTTGAGTGCTTGAGTGGCTCCTCCAGCTTGACGCGATCTTGCAAAACAAGTAGCCCATATTCTCGTATTTCTTATTTCGTATGTGGCTATAATAGGCCTGTAGTGCTCACTTCTACAATCATATTCGCCATATGCTATAAAATAAAATAAATAGCTTAAATATGTAATCTTGACTTTTGGCTACGTTCAGACTGCAGGCCAATGTGAACCAAATTCGATTTTTTTGCCCATATCAAGTCCCATGGAATCTGATTTTTTCCAGTTCAGAATTGGGCCACTTCCATATGTGGTCCAAATCCGATACAGATAGGGTCTTTTTAAATGCGACCTCAGTCTGGACACTGACTTTGACATCACTGTAGAGCAGCTGTTCTGCTGTACACAGAGCTGCGCTGTACAAAAAGCTCCACGAAAAGCCATAACTAAATATGTGGCTCTCTTCCTTCTCTACCTCGCTATCATCTACTCACAAATTCCCTTTCTTATAACTAAAATCCACCGGACCGCGAGCTCTCTTCTGAGTTAAGTGCATTCTACTTGTCCGAGCGGACACTGTGGGGAGAGAGAGAGAGAGAGTACAGTGCCAGAAACCAGAAAAAAGAACAGAAAGTTGTGAACACTTGTCATAATTCGGGAGAAATGTGACCCGTGAGAGGACACTGAAAAACGGGAGTCTTCCGCGAGCTAACCGGAGCTAACCTCTGTTGCTCCCTGTTTACTTCTGAAGCCTGTAACAGCGTGCTGTCTGTGACATCGTGTTATTCTTCTGCGCATGCGGGTCACTTTCAGGCCGCGGACAGTTCACACTGGAGTCTGATATGGGCCACATTTAAACAATAATGTGAGCATTAAGGCCTGCAGTCTGAACGTAGCCTTTGTTTCACACTGGACACGAACACCGGTCTCCTGTCTGACCCTCCATTCACCCCAAACACATCCTTACTCAGTCTTTTCTGTTAAATACCATATACCTGCCTTTACCGTCATGAACTGATGCCACAGGGCTTCCCCCACTGCGTTGAACTATGATGCCATAGGGATCCACAGTGTGTTACAAACACCGATAGGCCTTGACCATGCCATATGTGATGAGTCGGGGAGTGAGAACGGGTTACAACACCGGTAAAAGATAAAACAAAACGCAGCTCCTTTGTTTTTCAGTTATGGGTTTAAAACAGAAAAACAAAACAGATGTCTGTTTTTTGTTTACCGTTTACCGAAAAAACGTTCTTTGGTTATTTGAAAACCAAATCGGAAAAACCAAAAAAACAAGTTGTTTTTCTGTTTTAAACAGAAAACAAAAAACAAAAATCACCTGGCCCAATTCTGAACCAAAACAGAAAACCAAAACAGCTGCGTTTTGTTCTATCTATGACCGGTGTTGTATCCCTACTGGTTTTCAAACTAACTGGCTGCTGTACACGTGCGCCTGTTGTTTGCAACAGCTGTGGTCTGCGTCGGGCTTCATCCAACCAGAGAGAATGATCACCAACCGTCTGCAGCGCACCAGGTCGCTCCCCCGACCTCCTCTCCCTCGCCCTGTACACTCCAGCACCCTGCTCCTTAAGTGGTGTTGCCAGTGGAACCGGCGTACTGGACAGTCAATGGTCGTTCCCCCTGGCTGGATGAAGTTCGATGCTCCTGTTTTACTGCCTACTGCAACTGGAGGCTCTCCGCAGCGCGACAAAACTTTCTAAAGTCTTCCATCTCATGAAGAAAATAAAGGTCAGGTGGAAACAGTATAGAAGATGAATGAAAATTACCCGAACCTTTTAATCCCTGTATGATTCGCTAATATACAGCTTGCCGATTTAACAGTTCATGATTGCTGCGTACCATTGGATGTACTCACAATTATCACTGAATTAATTTGATACTGAAGAAATCTTAAAAACCGGAGGATTCTTAGACAACTTCTGCGGCGTTTCTGTTCCTGTCCCAGTTGCTAGTGAGTTACAAACTGACGGTGAGCCTCCAGTTTTTCTAACTAAAAACCCACCTATGTTGATGTTCAAGCTCATCTTGATTACATTTAATCAGGCACCGCCCTCGCCCAAGTGTATCTGCTGCAGGTTTATTAAGTGTAACACACAAAGCTACACTAATCGGGCACATTAAAAATCAAAATCCGTATTTTTCCGTTTTACTTTAAAAACATAAAAACAAAGAGTGATGTCTGTTTTTTTGTTTTCTGTTTATCACTTCTACAATCATTCATTCTGTCCGCGATTTCTGCAGCTTTCAGCGGGGACAGGGGGAGGGCCATGGGTTTGTCTGGTGCAACGGAGAAATTCTACACTGCGACTTGATTCTGCTCATGGAAATATTATTAGCTTACAGCAAAAATTCTTCCATTTGGGTTTACTTCTGGGGTATGCAACGTGAAGGGAATATGCGCAGTGTTTTCCCTCTGACTGCGCCTGCCCGTTCCTGCTTGGCCCATTGACTTACATTATGATGATCTCACAGATTTTTAAATCCCTTTTCTCGGCTCCAGGAACATGTTACAAATAAAACCTCCATGGATTAAAAATGCAGTCACAAATGACCTTGTTTGCTGTTTGAAGTGTCCTGTATGTTTTTTACAGACGTCCCTTTTATAAATGTAGTCTATAAAACCCTGACATTCAGCTGAATGTGCAACACCATCAGAGTAGATGTAGTATTTCCGGGAGCCAAAGGCATTCTGTATAAGAGATGACTCACGGGAATCTCAAGGTTAGAGCCCAAGTAATTTAACAAAAAATTTTGTCATAAATAGCTTTAATAAAATGAGAAACTTAAGAGTTCATGACACTGTAGCCGCATATGTAATTGTCTGTCAGCTGATTACATGATGAGTTATAGCATTGTGAGTTTAAATGGTATTATTGATTTTTAGGAAGTGGTTGAAGGGAGATCTCTAACTCAAACAAAACTACAAAATTTGCTCTCTATTAATTGGCATGTAAATAGTTACCACTGATTCAGTCATGTAGAACTAACTGCAACACATTTTAAACTGTATGGGCTTGACAATAAAATCACCCACTGCCCACAGTTGTAGGCAACTGCAGAATCAGTCGAAGGTAGGCAGACTTTGTTTCATTATTTGAGGCCAATTTTATATATTTTTTCAATTCTTGTTTTAATTAAGTAAATAATGATCTGTGCTCACATTTCTCTATGGGCGTCAAAGTGCTCCCAGGTTGAAGAACTGTGGCTATCAGGTTGGGAAAAACTGAATTAAAATTTGATGTGAGCCATTAGCTTTGTTGTTTCTTAGACAACTTAGCCAGTGGAATTAATTTCTTACGTCTTGTTATGATATACACCTGCTGGATAGCACATTAAGCAGTGGAATATTATTCCCTCAACATAAGTGCTTTGCATTCAATTTTAATGAAGGGTGAGTATTAATATTCAAGATTAAGGATTCCAGCATTAGTGTCCGGCTGTAAGCTCAGTGTTGATGTCTTCAAAATGACTGTGATAAGTAAACTCTTGTCTGTGCTGTTTAATACGAATAATGATCCATTTATACAGCTATTAAAAATTCACATTAACATTCAGTTACTGTTAATCTGCTCCTAATCAGATGTGAGTCTATTAAGCAGGTATTACAAAGGGTACAGCAGGCCCTCATGTGCCCACAGTGCTTTGAATGCTTAAACATAAACATAAAAAGTTCAATAATGCTTTAGTTGAGTGGATATGGGAGGAAAACAAATTAAATACACTGTCAGGGATATATTTGCATATGCGTACGTATACTTGCCAGATATTATAAATTATTTTGAAACTGTCCTAGACTGTTTCCTGTAGTCAATAGTGGGGTTTTTTAATAACGACCACAGGCATCCCTAAACCTTAACTAAGTGTTTATTACTGTAATCATGACGATGATGCTCCCCAAACCTCAAAGACCGTAATTTCAACCCAAACAATGTTTCTATAAACTTAAAGGGGCTATATGTAGTTTTTCAATGAAATCACTTGTCAATAAATCCCTTTGTACTGCCTATTCGTCTAAGGGCTTACTTAGAAATTAACAACACGCCTGTTTTCTCTGTTGCTTGGAACAGCCAAGGAATCGGGTCGGGTCCTGAGTCTCTTGCCGACTACAGCAACAACATCGCAGCTAACTTCTTGCATTCCACAAACACCACAAAACGACCGGCTTCCAGCACAACACCAAGTTTTATGTGCTGAAGTCAAATCGATGTCATGTGAAAACCCAGTCAACATCAGAAAGGCTGGAATCACAGAGAGAATGTTGCTTTGTTTTAAAACTGACTAAGGTGACACAGGTTTCATCCTATTGGACAGGTAAACTAACATTACTGCAAAGCATGTGAAATATATTGGTGTTGTGCCTTAGTTGGCTCAAATTAAATAACGTTAGCTCGCCGGCTAACCTAGTTGCAATCTAAAAAGCACACTGCTAGTGACCACTGAAAACTACATATTGCCCAGTTAACTAAGTACACTCATATGGGGGGACATGTCCCCAAAAAAAATTTCAAAATCTCTGTTTTGCCCCCCTCACTTTTTTCCGGTTTTTTTGGAGTTGGCTCATAGCCAGGTGGTTTGAGTGACTAGTTGATCAATCAATCACACACTCCGCATTAGACAGTCGAAACGCAGACAAAAATCATGTAGGTCTATAGAAAACATGCGACACAAGCAAAGGTGGTGCTGAAAAGTTAAGGGAGAAAAAAATAGTTTTTTAAAACTGTAACCTACTTTTACTCTTTACTCCAGTATTTTCTGTGGGCCAGTAATCTACTTTTAATTTCGTTACATTTTCCATTCATATCTTCATAACTTCACCATTCTGTAATCTGCAATAGGTTTCGTTAACTGAATTAGCTGTCAGCCAGGCTATGTGCATGCAGTTACGCAGAAGAGCGCCAGGTCTCCTTTGTGGTACAGAGACATGCTGCTCCTGTGTTACTGCCACAATAATTCTTTGCGTTGTAAAGATTATTTAAATGCTTTAGGAATAATCAGATTGTTTTGGCTGCCTGTGGTACTTCTGTCACTACAAAGACCCTCTTTCAGCCACACTAATAAGTACATTCTGTTTTCAAAAGTCATTAGAAATGAGCATTTAAGTGCTTTATTTAAAAAGAAATTGGGAGGGCATGCCCCCAAACCCCCCTAGCATTTTAGCGTCCCCCCCAGGTTCAAAGTCGCTCTTGAGTACACTAAACCTAACCAAATTGTTTTTGTGCCTAAAACCAACCAAACCTTAATATTTATTTATTTTTCAACATTGATTTATAAAGATTTTGGAATAGCATAGACAAATGACGGTGTCATGCCATTAGGGGAGACAGATCATAAAATGCTTTTAGGTCTCCTTCTAGAGGATATGGACAAATGATGTATTTCGACCTTTTGTAGTACAGAAATGTAATTTCTAGGAGACACGGTTGTTATATAGAGAAGGTTCACTTTAAGCACAGCCTGCATCATCATTCATTCAGGTGTACTGTACAGTAGACACCCGGGAGCTACCCAACCTCTGCCACGTTGGATTGTGAACAGTTACAAAGGTTCGGAGAGCATTACTCATTCCCTTTCCCTGGCCAAACTTTCCCAGCTGTGCCGGGAAATCAAACCAGCACCTTCATGATCACAAACCTTCTTTTGTTACCTGCCTGTCTGTTTTATATGCTCTATGATCCTGCCCTTGTTTGAACCCCTGACTTCATAAATAACAGGTGGTGGGCTTAGTACTAATGACACATGTACACTTACAACATGTAAACTTTTGCTGTAGACTTCAGGGTTTACGTTAGCTGGCATACGCTCGCTTCCTGCCAAAATGTGAAGTGGGAAATATGCCAAATAAATGAATTCCTTAATAGCATATCAAATCTGTCTGTAGTATGTTCATTTACTGTAACACTGGAGTTGAGAGCGCCAAAGTCAGAAAAAGTGTCGCTTTGCCTTACACTGCTTCTCTGAACAGCCTTTATTTATTATTATTTTGAGGGGACAGCAAATTTAAAGTTGTCACATGAAAAGATATAAAAAAATATTTACAAAAATGTGAGGGTGTATTCACTTTTGTAAGATACTTTATATATATTAGGACTTTATAAGACAGGAGAATATTTTTTATCTTAAGCTGAATACTACTATTGTAATGTATCTGTGATTGCAAAAATCAATAATAAATTCTGACAGTGTCTACCTGTTGCCGAGACGCCGTTTGGCTTCTAGATCAAAGATTGCGTAGTAACTTGTTTGGGAGAGATCTATTTCTGAGTCACACTATTAAACATTTGCTTCAAAGATCCTGCTGTAACAACACATTATTTCTTTGTGAAAATGCCATTTACCACTCATCTAGTTTAGAGAAAAATAGAAAGGAAAAATAACAGCACAGGTTGCTTCAGCAACACCTGCATCCATAATTCATGATTTGATCTGGCGAGTTTTCGTTTGTTGTTATGAAACTCACATCCGAGAAACACATGATGCAATTCAGAAGAGAAAAGCACTATACCATGGAATAGTGGAATCAGACCACTCTGTATATGTTCAGAACTACAGTCTCTCATAAAGAGCTGTGGTTTCCTGTGAAGTCTCACTTTTTTAATCACACCCCCCACTTCAGGGTCTTTTTTCCCAGTACCAAACACTCACCTCTTGTTTATTTAAAAGCAATTAATACATCTTTTTTTTAAACACTTCTGTCATACATGAATACTATGCTGACACAGTAATCACGTTGCCATGTAATAGTGACTGTGTTTGTGGAGAGGTGCAAAAAATGATGTTTAAGGGATGGTTCATTGCTTTAGTCATGCTAGTGGCTAGACTTTGTCTGATTTTACTTCTAGCAATACAATAAAACTGACTTGTATAGTTTTTACTAAACTGTCTTGTTAATTATTGGAGGGATTGCCATGAAATTTACTCCACATACCCATGATGCCCAGAGGATGAATTGTAATGACTTTAGTTATGCTCTTTCTAGCACCACCATGAGGTCCACAGTTAAGCTTAAGAGTAAAAATGTCTGGACTACCATGAAATTTGGTACACACATTCATTTTCCCTTGAGGATGAAGTGTAACAACCTTGACTTTTTAGCGCCACAATCGGGTCAAATATTCAATTTGCCCAATACTTTGGTTTATTACAAAATACCTGCCAAACAAATGACATTCCTAACACTGTCAGCAGTACTTTGTGTCTTAGCATGGTAACACACCAGAGGTGGGTAGAGTAGCCAAAAACTGTACTCATGAACAAGTACTGTTACTTTGCAAAATCATGTACTCAAGTAGTCAAGTAAAAGTGGTCATCAAAATAACTACATGAGTAAGAATACAAAAGTATTGAAAAAATTACATAAAAACCCTTTTATTTATTGTGGATGTGACTGGAATTATTTCAGTTACTAATGTTAAAGGTAAAGAAGCGAACATACATACACTCATGAAATGACATGTCATGAAAGTCATCATCTCCTAATTAGATAACCTGCTACATAAACACCTGGACAATGTACCCAGTCTATATTATAGAATATTTACATTTTGCAGCAAGCAGGAGTAGTTTTGAAGCATGGTAAACTGTGTGTAAGCATTTATTATTGAACATATTAGCATTAACACAACAGACACTGTTATATGTCAGCTCAGTGTCAGCATAAGTCTCTGATGTACCATTAGTGACTTCTCAACCAAAACTTGCTGCACCAACATGGTCTCATCCCAGGGTGTCAAATACTGAAGCTTTGAGAAAGCTTTGAGAAAGCCTGACGCAGCGTTGGTATGGATGCCCTGGGATGAGCCCAGGCTGGCTGCACTGTGCACTAAATATTCATCGGTACATATTAGCTGCTAGCATTATTGAAAGCCATACTACCATGTTGTGGCTTCAGCCATAACATGGTAGTATGGCTCTGCTCTGAACAGAGTTCATGGTTCTGCTCTGAACAGAGTCAAGTAGATGTCTGGCTACGGTAGGCACAAAGCACTAGCAGACTTGGGACCAGCTGACCACGTATCTCTTAACAGATCATGAATGCATAAAATAATACATAACTAAGTAGCGAAGAAGCGCAATAAATTTCTCAAAATGTAACAGACTAAAAGTGATGATTTTTCTCCTTGCCTTAAAATTACTCTAGTAAAATTTTAGGGATGCATTGAAATGAAAATTCTTGGCCGAAGCCGAACAAGGTTTTTTTCCATTTATTTTGCTTTTTTTTTTACCACTGCATAAATTAAATAGTCAAAATGTGCTTTTTACTCAGTGTTTCCCACAGGATTTGGAGAGACTATGGTGTGTGGGTACGATGCCTGAGAGGGTTAATGGACAGATGTAATATGTTTTATACTTTTTGTGAATATAATAATGATAATAATAATAATCTTTATTTGTAGAGCACTTTTCAAAAACAAGTTACAAAGTGCTTTAACAAGTGTAAAGACAATAATACCCAAGAGACAATTATACAAAAACAATACAATACAAAAACAATACAACAATAAAAAAACAATACAAATAATAATATACATTACAAATAATATAATCCTATTAATCTTATTTCCAGACTGCATAGACACCTTATTTTGAAAACCGGACGTTGTCACATATATTTATCCTCGCGCTAAATTCATCATGTCTGACCCAATTTGATAAATAATGTTGTATGTGGTTCTTGTATCGCGTAACATGACGACTCAGTAGCCTCTTTTCAGGTAGGACTCTCATACTGCAACACTTGTCTTTGTAAAGAGACCTGCCTGTCAGATCGCTCTGGTCCGTTTCAGTGGATTTACCATAAAGGCTTGAATATGTGTGCACTAGGTGTGGCTAGCTTAATCGCCTTCTCAGAAACGAGTGACAGAAACACTGAAAGCAGGTCAGACCGTTTGTTGCCTTTTCTAAGAAGTCAGCCACAGATGGTGTGGATGTTCTAGGAGACAATTCAGCAGAACAGTGTCTGCTAACGGCGATAGTTGTGTCTTTCTCAGACACTCTAAAATGCTCCCACACTGCCGACATGTCAATGTAATTGTTCAGTCAAATTTATTTGGTCTTTTGACATATTAGGCCGAACACCGAAAGTGCTTTTTTTTTGCTATTTTCGGCAGATTAATTTCAGTTGCCGAACATTCAGTGCATCCCTATAAAATTTACTCAAAAAAGTTGAGTCCATGTAATGTAGTAAATGTAACTTGTTACCACCCACCTCTATTTTTGACTTTGGAGTTCAGTAATAATACTAAAGGCAAATTCCTCGATGAACTGTGTAAGAATGGAGCCTATAGTCGCCAGATCAGCAGCTGCAGCAGAGAAGATGCTTCTGGTTTGTTTGTGGCTGCAGTATAGCAGAGCTGCATGTCCAAAAGGGTACCACTCTGCATTTTTTAAATGTCAGTGTTCACTGGCAAAGTGTCAGTACCAATGCAAATGTACAACAATGCAATAAAAGTAAAGATAAAGTCATTATGGGTTATGGAAAAAATTGGCATTAGTGTACCTTGGCATAGGTTACATCTACCTTAATCAGTCACTGTTTTATTGCACAACTTTTTGAATTTAAGGAGCACTGTCAGACAAGAAAGGTTGGTTTATGCTGCCTATTATCTCTGTGTTGGCTGCCTTGGTGATGCTTTGTTATGCTGTTTTGTGACTGTTATGTACCGTAATAATGCTTGTTTCTAATATAATTGTATGATTTTTTTCTATTTCCAGGTTTATTCTAGAAAGAGAAAACTGAGGAAGGTGGTTGTGTATTTATACTTGATAATTGGTTGTTTGCACAAGCTGCAGATGTACATCTAGAAACAGAATTTATTGCTGGTTTGCACCGTACTGTAACAGTAGGGTAAGGCAAGCTCCTTTTCTAGCGACAATTCAGCCACATAAGTTATGATATTTAAATTAATTGACTTTTCCTAAATTTAATTTAGGACTAACATGGTTAAAACAATAACACAGAGACATAGCTGATTGATAATAAAGACGGACTTTTCAGCATCTTATTGATAAATTACTTTAATTAAATGTTGATTCTTTTTCCTTCTTGATTTAGGATCAGGACAGTCACTTAACATTATTTCAGATTAAAAGAAAGAGTAGGCTACTTATTGTTTGGCAGTTATTATATTAGAACATCCGAAAGCGGCTCAAAGTCTTTACATTTTCTACTATTTGAACTGACGCATCTCACAAGCCGGATGCGTTATCTATGTGTATACTGTAAATCTGCAATTATCCTTTCTTTGCATCAGAATATTAGCATCATTGGTGGCTGGTGACTCCAAAAATTGGGGAGCACAGGAGGAAAATTTCTTAAAAACAACATATTTTTACATGTATTATATTTATATGCATATTTTATCATCTTTTTCGAGATTGGTAAAACAGGCCTAATGCAGAAGACAAGAGTATTTATCAAGGGTGTGAGATATAACAAGAAGGATGCCACTACTACGGAATATACGCAATTGTGCTGGTTAACCCATTGTTCCCACCAAGTACAGCAGTATGTTGTATCGCCGCATGTCACCTTAGTCCAGCTGTGGGTCCAGCCCAGGCAGCTGAGGCAGCAAGGCCTGACGCTTCGCCAGCAGTGCAGTTCCCCACTGGTGTGCTGCTGCACCTTCAACGAAGTACAGCCAGATATATACAGCAGTATAGCATAGCAGTAGACTCCTAGTCTATTTTTTTCATAAGGTAGAATTACTTCCTGATCAGTGATTGGAGCTATTTGTGCATGGACGTGGAGGGAAAGGTAATACCACCTGAATTATCCTTTTTATCAACATAACGAGGCAATGTTTTTACTGGACTTATTTGCCAAGTGGCAAAATTCATCAAAGTTCATACAAAACTCAACTAAACTCCACCATATAGTTTGATGTTCAGATCATACTACTGTTACATTGATTTTAAGTCATCCTAAAAACATAAGGGTACCTCTTTTGCAAGGATTTAAGGTCATTTTATTGTTATTTTAGGGTTTGATTCTGGTGTGGGAGACCTGGGTTTGATTCTAACCGTGACATCCACCAATGCGTCCCTAAGTAAGACACTTAATGCTTGGTTGCTCCAGTGGTGTGCGACCTCTGACATACGTAGCAATTGTAAGTCATTTTGAATAAATAATAATAATAATCAGCTAAATGATTAATATATTAATATAATTATTAAGAGGGTTGTAAAAAGAAATTCTGTTTCCTCCCTTCTGCTACATAGCAGACAATAAATGGCCAATACAACAATCATATAAAAGGTAAAAAGAAATAAACTATATTAAATGGAGTAGTGCTGAGAATTGATTTAGAATTTAACAGTGTCATGGCCTGGGGGGAAAAAGCTGCACTGGTGGTGCGACAGCAGATGCTTCTGTATCTCCTGCCAAAGTGCAGCAGGGTGAACAGGCTGTGGCTGGGGTGGTTGCAAAAACTTGGCACAGAAATTTAGCCTTCTAAAGTTTCCTTAAGAAATATAGACATTTCTGAGCTCACCAGTGTGGAGATGTGAATGTGACATATTTATCTTTATCTATGTTTAATACCAGAGAAAAAGGTATAAGGAAAATTCAACAATACATAGAATCTTAAAATTTCTTCTGTGTCAACATCAGAGAACATTGCTGCAAATCATTTAACACAATAATATTGATTGTATCAATGATTGATGTAGTGCTGGTACATTGAACAATTATATGTCTGTCATCTACAAGGTGGACAGTTTAATAATGTACACTTATCCTGTGATTTACAGTAAAATATGGGACCTATTTGCAGAGGTATAATCAGGCTGATTTATCCGCTGCTCTTTCCACTGAGCATATTAATGTTCATTAATCAAACCTAAAGTAATCCCAGCAGTTGTTAATGTCAACTGGGTCCCTCTTTTATAGACTGTAGAGTCCTTTTAAAAAGTAGCTGGTGTGTCTCAAGTTAACGGGCACACCTTGAGGATTTTAATTTTGTGGGCTGAACTCACTTTTGGTTTTAGTTTGACCTTGAACCATTTCATGCTGGGAACGGCGTGCAAGAAAACCTGATTAAGTATTTCTGGATTCAATCAATTTTTTACAAAAGGTTTAAATATCCCATTTCTGCTTCCGTTTTGAAGCTTTTGGTAATTTGTTGCCAAAGTCATGACTGTGTCTTGAAGGTTTTGTGAGTCTTACTTTTGGCAGAGTCATTTTTTTCAGAGTGAATGAATGAATCATGTCTTGAGTCAGAGGTGTTGTCTGTGATGTCACTGCTGGTGTTGCACTGTTGGTACCTCTGTTCAGCAAAATCTCCTCTATCTAGCTACTTGGCTTGAGGGAGAGCAAAGACGGTCTGTCTGGTGCTTTGTCGAGGATGTAATTTTTGATGGACTATTGGATGGATTGCCATGAAATTTGGTACAGATAGCCATGGTGGCCAGAGGGTGAAACCTAATGACTGTGGTAATTCCCTGACTTTTTTACTAGCACCACCAGCAGGTCAAAGTTTTCACTTATCCCGTGAAATATCTCAGCATTCATGGTTCCCAGACAATGTATCGTAATAACTTTGGAGATTCCCTGACTTTTCCTCTAGTGCCACCATGAGGATGATATTTGTTGTATTTAGTGAAACAGCATAATTTATGATTACTTTGATGATCGCTTTCCATGAAGCGCAATTATCAGGTCAAATTTTAATTTGACAAATAACATTTCCATCAGTTGTACTTGTTTTGTGCGAATTAGCAAATGTTAGCTAACTAATTAGTTAACTAAGATAGTAAACATGCTAAACAATACACTTGCTACCATCAGCATGTTGGCAACAATGTGGCCGTGTTATCATACATAGATGTTAGCATTTAGCCCAAAGCATTGCTGTGTCCATACTAGGGCTGGTTATCATTAAAAGATCGATTGTAGATAGATTGTCTAGTCTTCCTAATCCAAAGAAGAAGAAGATATCAAATTTTGGTACAGATATTATTATGGTATTTTTTTAAAAAACTCATTAGTATTGAAGCAATTTGGTCTGTGCCATAAAAGTAGTAAAGTAGTAAAAGTTTGGTAGCTCGACCTAAACCGTACAGTCTGAAAAAGTTGCTTGTGTGGATTTACACTCTAAGTCTTGTTAAAACGTGAAGAACCTTGAAGACGACTAAAGAACAAGAATCCCTGTTACACACTTAACACAGGAGGAGCAGCTGTAATTTGGCATAGTTAATAGTCGGCGACATTACAGGAAATTACAAGACAAACAGACAATACAGGATTGACACTCTCATTGTAGAGCATACCATCAACAGGGTTTGTTGACTGATTTTTGAGCAGTGTAGTTGTCAGTGTCACAATTACAAGCAGGTTTAAGTGAACACAACTTGAGAAGGCTGCTGAGCATAGTGAGAGGCAAGAATTTGCTGGTGTGCTAAAGTCACAGATGTGCAAAGTACCTGCAATTGTGGCTTTCAGCTTGTGGAGGCTGAAATCGCTGTGTGACTCGTTGTAACCTTGCTGTTGACAAGCTTGCTTGTGTTGAATCTGACCTTGACGAACACTGAATAAAAGGCAAAGGCCAGAGACGGCAGGGTTGTCACTGCTGTCCAGTGAGAGGTTTGTTCTTGCTTAACAACACCAGTAGCTGCTACCACTTTGTAGTGCTCAAGCCCACTTAAGAAGACCAGTCAGGACAAATCAGTAATAGCAATAATTAGTTTGTTTTAAATCTTAAGAAGAGTCTGTCAGTATGGGTTCGTTGGAGTGAGGACATACATCCAAAACTCAGACCAGGTACAAGATTTTAAAAAAGGCAAGACAGCGAATTAGAAAATGTATTAGTTTTCCCTCAGTGGTTTATTCAGCTTCCCACTGGCAATAAAAAAACAGTTTTATTTAACATATTTTAGAATTGTCAATCAAATTCAGTAGTTTTTATTAACATCTTAAGCATTTATTGTTGGACTTTAATAATAATAATTTTATAATTTTATTTATATAGCAGTTTTCAAGCTTAAGAAAAAAATTTACAGAATATAAATCAGAAACTGGTGTAAGCCCCAGTATGACATACAAAAATTAGGAACATGAGAGCACACACAGTATATTATGCAGCACTCTTCAGCCTTTCCGCTTTCACCATTTTGATCCTTTTAGGGGCAATGAGCAACTTTTTACTAGCCTGAGACCTTTGTGACAAATTACACAGAAAATACTTTTCTTCCTTTTCAGAATCTGCCAGAGAGGAGGAACTGGGGTAATGGGCAGTAAAATTGGCTACAGTCCAGAGATTTTTTTTAAAGAAATGCCAAGTTCACCTTCCCCATATCCCATGAACCCTGGGCTTGTCCTGTTCATCTGAATCAAATTTGATAGCAATTGTGAAATAAACATTATCAAGGATTGGTCCCCATTGTTTTAATTTTTATGCCTATCTAACCGAAGAGGATAGAGGGAATTGTCTATTTATTCATTTAAGTGGGTATGGTTAGTGACAATATATTTATGCATGCATATAATTCATATCTTTTGGCGCCTAACCTTTCTAGAGATGTGCTGGCCTTGATCTGACAGAGTAAGCATCTTATCGCAGTGAATAAACCTTCTGTCTGTTTCAATCTAAAGCTGTAATGAATTGACATTAATTTTTTGCCTATATATTGTTGCATTTACATCATTAATAATTGACAACGTTGTGATGTTGTTTCCACTTTAAATGGACAGGTATTTTATTTAAGGAAACGCTGAGTGTAACTGACCATAGACTGGTACCACAATACCAAATCATAATGTCTAATAAGAAGGAAATTGCTGAATGTGAGGTTCATTAAAGACTGAGAGGGGTGAAAGTAAAGAGATTCTGTATTGTCCATGTATTTTCACTCAGGCTAGTGCAATGTAAATATGAAGCATCTTTAGTTCAGAATCAGTCTGGAACCCTTGTTGCATCCTTTTCCATGCATCTGACTGATGTGAGCCGTCAGATAAAGAATAAGATAAAAAATTATTTACTTTTAAAGTGCATTTCCCCTCAATTGCTCAGCTTGTCCTGGGTTATGATGCTCCCCTGTGGGAAGAATCTTTTCAAATCTGCTTATGTATCCTGCAGTGACCATACACTTTCACAGGAGAGAATTGTATTACACTTGCATTGCTAACAGATTCACCATGGTCTACAAAATACATGTAAAAGATAAAATACAATATGAAACCGAACAACTTTAATTATCAAATAGGACTTCACCAAACTTCTACTTTTCCCATTTCCACTTTCAAAATTGGTGAAAGAAGAACTACACTGACCCAAGCCTATGCTCTACAATGAGCAATGCAAACAGCACAAGAGGAAGGAAAGCATCAGTGCCAGGTTTGAGATGCCTATGTGCTGTGGTAATACCATATTGTATATGTCATTTACATTTGTTGCATGACTTTGTCTCATCAGATGATGCTCTAAAAAGGGTGTCTATGGCAAAGTCAAAACACCATTTGAGCATTTGTATGTGCAACCTGTATCTTAGTAATGCTTATTTTAAGACCTTTTATCTTGTTTTGAGACATTTTAGGATTCAAAACTAATATGCATAAAAATAAAATCCAAAATATCCGCTTTAGATTTGTAATTTCAATTTCAATTTTATTTTAATGAATTTCCTGACAAAAGAATAACTGCGCAGATTGATCACAAAATCACACAGTATCTCAGTATGCAGGATTGCATCAGCCAAGAATGGCTTGTAATCACAATAATCCCATGATTGAAGAAAGACATGACAACAATTAGACAGTTGTCTGTATGCATTTTTTTTTTTCTCTCACTCTGAAGTTTAAAGAAGTATTGATCTTGTAACACATGTCCTCCGGTCATGCTAATCTGCATTTATGCTGTGCCTCCACGCTCAATATACTGTCTGAGCAAATGTGAAGAAAGGTCACTGCTGGCTTATTTACACTTAATGTCAGGAAGCTGGATGCAAAGATCCAAGGGTGACATTCTGGCCCCAAACATGAGAGCTCCTGCACCTAGTATATCAATATGTATTAATGCTGCTTTAGTTGCTTGTATGTCTTAGCATCAATAGCATAGACACAATGATTCTTTCTTCTGCAGCGAGACAAATTTATTTCTCAGTTTTAATCCATAGAAAATTGGGGGTTGAGGTGATGAACATCACTTATACATGACTTACCACCCAGAGCATTTGTATCAGAAAAGCTGGAAAATCCAAACACTGTAAATGGTATGATATATTGTTTTTTCAAAATGCAACCACTGTACAGAAACTACAGATCAACATCTGTAGTTTGTGAAGTCACATTGTTTCCATAAGCAGCCTAGCTCCAATACTGTTGGACCCTTAGAGACAGAAACTCACTTTTTGTTCTTCACTCATGCATCTTTTATAACAAAGTTCAAGCAGCATACAGGTGTTTTTGCATGCTTTATCCCATTTGGGCTGTGAGTCCTTGTGATCTGCTGTGTGTGGTGGGTACCTAGACTCCCAGGATTTGACAGCTGGCTGATGATCAGCAGCCATTTTGGAAGTATCTTTCAAATTCACATAATCCTTTTGAAAATGGCCACGTTTACTTTTTGTTTGTCTTCCCGGTTTGATTTGACAGACAGCATAGCTTGTGAATAAAATGCTGTTTGGCAGTTGACTCTCAAGTGAATGCACCACAGACAGAACCAAAACACATTACACCTAGTTAAAACTACATTTCACCAGTCCTTTTTTTCACCAAGTGGTCCCTCTCCCTTTTTTTCTAAATATGTGTCAATTGAAATATTTGAAGAACATATAGTAGCTTGAGAATAACACATCGTTGTGTTGCTTCAGTCTTACAGAGGAGCTCCCTCGGGTCTGGAGCATCCGTGATGTGCAGTGCACACTGAGTGATATTGACGTCATTGTCAACATACACCTTTTCACATTGTGCAAAGGTTATAGAGAAGAGGTCGGTAAATAAGTCTGGCATCGAGCCAAATTTTTTTACAAGCCTTTACGTGGTGGGCCAGAACATAGGCTAGTCAAATTATTTAAAATCCTTAAGCGATCATGTGTTTGTTTAGCTCAGTCAGTAGTGAGCCGGACTCCTGTTTGGACAGTTGTATGATTGATCCCCAGTGTTGGGCAAGCTACTTAGAAAATGTAGTGAGCTAAGCTACCAGCTACTCTACATTAAATTAAGCTTTACTACACAGAACCCCCAGTGAAATGTAGCAAGCTAAGCTACAACAACGTGGCAAAAGTAGCTTAGTTACATGTATATACATATATATATATATATGTATATACTTCATTCCACAGTAGCAATAGAAGAAAGACTAAAACCATTCCCCCAACAGAGTGTGTGTGCGAGAGAGAGCTAAATCACAGAAACTTTGTACTTAGTGCCATATCATTGCAGCTAAATGTATTTCCCATAGACTGTATATAAAGGAATTTCCTCATGCAACAAATGGAGAACCATTGTTGTTTGTATAAAGTAATTTAATAATCACATTATTAATTAACTATATATTTTTTATTGTTTAAAAGTGAATTTGTGCTCTGGCAGCATTGCAACCTAAGCAATCTAAACATTCATGGCAATGAGAGAGAAAGAGAGAGAGAGAGAGAGAGAGAGAGAGAAATCTCTCATCTCATCTCATGGAAACAAGTTTCTGCCACTACATATCAAAGTTTCCTCCTCACTAGAAG
>NC_060169.1:30201478-30221005 GCF_021292245.1 Micropterus dolomieu | reverse complement strand
AGTTGCTTGTATGTCTTAGCATCAATAGCATAGACACAATGATTCTTTCTTCTGCAGCGAGACAAATTTATTTCTCAGTTTTAATCCATAGAAAATTGGGGGTTGAGGTGATGAACATCACTTATACATGACTTACCACCCAGAGCATTTGTATCAGAAAAGCTGGAAAATCCAAACACTGTAAATGGTATGATATATTGTTTTTTCAAAATGCAACCACTGTACAGAAACTACAGATCAACATCTGTAGTTTGTGAAGTCACATTGTTTCCATAAGCAGCCTAGCTCCAATACTGTTGGACCCTTAGAGACAGAAACTCACTTTTTGTTCTTCACTCATGCATCTTTTATAACAAAGTTCAAGCAGCATACAGGTGTTTTTGCATGCTTTATCCCATTTGGGCTGTGAGTCCTTGTGATCTGCTGTGTGTGGTGGGTACCTAGACTCCCAGGATTTGACAGCTGGCTGATGATCAGCAGCCATTTTGGAAGTATCTTTCAAATTCACATAATCCTTTTGAAAATGGCCACGTTTACTTTTTGTTTGTCTTCCCGGTTTGATTTGACAGACAGCATAGCTTGTGAATAAAATGCTGTTTGGCAGTTGACTCTCAAGTGAATGCACCACAGACAGAACCAAAACACATTACACCTAGTTAAAACTACATTTCACCAGTCCTTTTTTTCACCAAGTGGTCCCTCTCCCTTTTTTTCTAAATATGTGTCAATTGAAATATTTGAAGAACATATAGTAGCTTGAGAATAACACATCGTTGTGTTGCTTCAGTCTTACAGAGGAGCTCCCTCGGGTCTGGAGCATCCGTGATGTGCAGTGCATACTGAGTGATATTGACGTCATTGTCAACATACACCTTTTCACATTGTGCAAAGGTTATAGAGAAGGGGTCGGTAAATAAGTCTGGCATCGAGCCAAATTTTTTTACAAGCCTTTACGTGGTGGGCCAGAACATAGGCTAGTCAAATTATTTAAAATCCTTAAGCGATCATGTGTTTGTTTAGCTCAGTCAGTAGTGAGCCGGACTCCTGTTTGGACAGTTGTATGATTGATCCCCAGTGTTGGGCAAGCTACTTGCTACTCTACATTAAATGAAGCTTTACTACACAGAACCCCCAGTGAAATGTAGCAAGCTAAGCTACAACAACGTGGCAAAAGTAGCTTAGTTACATGTATATACATATATATATATATATGTATATACTTCATTCCACAGTAGCAATAGAAGAAAGACTAAAACCATTCCCCCAACAGAGTGTGTGTGCGAGAGAGAGCTAAATCACAGAAACTCTGTACTTAGTGCCATATCATTGCAGCTAAATGTATTTCCCATAGACTGTATATAAAGGAATTTCATCATGCAACAAATGGAGAACCATTGTTGTTTGTATAAAGTAATTTAATAATCACATTATTAATTAACTATATATTTTTTATTGTTTAAAAGTGAATTTGTGCTCTGGCAGCATTGCAACCTAAGCAATCTAAACATTCATGGCAATGAGAGAGAAAGAGAGAGAGAGAGAGAGAGAGAGAGAGAAATCTCTCATCTCATCTCATGGAAACAAGTTTCTGCCACTACATATCAAAGTTTCCTCCTCACTAGAAGAAGAGCTGTCCAGGCTGGACCCTGATCCTTCTCACAAGAGGTGTTACAATAACTATCACAATAGTTGCAAGAAAGTCTCAGACATCAGCCCAAGGATCAGTACGTGATGTCACCGTCACAGGAAGCGCTTTTGCCGGCTACACATACAGGTCAGTGTGTGGCGTCACTTACTGGTCCTTCAGATGTGTTTGGGAAAATGTAGCGTGTGTGGAAGCTACCGCGCTACTCGGTCAATAAAAGAGCTTCGTTACTGAAAAGCTATTTGATTCAGAAAATAGCGATGCTACCACCAAGCTACTGAGAAATATAGTTAAACTAGTAACGGCGCTACTTCCAGCGACGCTACTGCCCAACACTGTTGATCCCAACATACAGTGGATATTTTTTTTTCTCCCTTGTTAAACAAATTGATTATATGGACACTTTTGCTCATGCTCACAATCAAGCATGTGCTGCAGTTTGTGCGCGGCTCCCGGAGTTTGATCCGTATTCACAAACCTATGGAGGCTTATTTTCATTTCCCTGAGGAAATTCAGGGGAATCCAATCACACGTTTACTGAAGCCTTTTTCAGAGGTGTGTCAAGTTAGCCAGAGACACTTTTAATGTCCTTCAGAACTTTTCAAAGTAAAAGCTCTCAATAAACTCAACATACAGCATTGCTGCAAAAACTTTATCGCGCTTTTATTTTGGAGGCACAGTCACTTAAGAAGAAGTGATTATGTGAGTAACTGTGTGTGACTGAGATCTTTTTCAGCACCAGCCACTATCAATTTAGGCCTATTTATTTTATTTTTTTCTGCTATCAAAGCAATCTGGCCACTGGCCAGATATTATTGCTGGTGGGCCAGTCCTGGCCCGCGGGCCGCCTATTGCCGACCACTGGTATAGAGCTTTTCTCAGCCTGTGGTTCAGAATAGGAAGTGGGTCATGCTCTGGTAGCACTGAAAGCATGTGCCGATGAAACTTCCCACCAGGTATCTGAATTTGGGGCAGTATTTCCTCATTAGTTGTGAATCTGGGCACATAAAGAATGAAATAATGAAAATACTCTCCATGAACGACTGGCATCAAAAATATAATTATATATACATATCAATGACAGTGACTGTTGAACAAAATTGGGATATTTCCAATGCTGATCACGTCATCTACTCGTCTCTGTCGAGGCTGCTCTATATCTTTCCTGCATTAATATCTGAAATGATTCTTGTTTTATTGTAAGGCCAGTTAACCACATCACATTGCACATTCACTAGATCAGTGTATTTTAAAACTCAATGTGAATGTAATGTGTATTGAATATATTTGTTAAAATAACGCACAGTAATTTACATTATAGACAAAACATTAGGTTAGTCGTCAATGACCTCATGAATTATTGGTGAGAGGAATTTTAAAACCACTCTTAATGCCCCTTTAAACAAGCCAACCCACAGGGGACCTTAGGGTTCTCTGTCTCAGTGATGCTTATTGACTTGAGTGGACCGTGCACATGGCCCTTTGCCAGTTGTGTAGTAAATATTGGACTTTATTCAGTTGATTATGATCATTGAAACTGCCAACCTTGATCACTGCAAAGGTGCCTCCAAAGTGGTTGCTGCAGTGTACAGTGCATCATATTAATTTCAGAGCAGGAGGAAGAACAATATTGCCAACATGGTTTGAATCTGAGATCTATGGACTTTCATATGCTTATCCTAACCCTCTTTAACTTTTTTCTGAAAGGTTTGTTCATATGAGGGTTTCAAAAAACTAACTGCACAAGCTTGAAATGGCGAACTAACGACAGCATTTCAAATTTTTTCTACATGTATTCTTTCAAAGACAAATTATATGAATGTTGGTAACGGCGGATATGCACGTCAACCTTCCTTCAAAACAAGAATCCATTTTGTTATCTGGTGATTGTGCACTCGGCAAGCTTGCTATGCATACAGTCCACACAGTCACAAAGGGCTGCACATGGACGTCTGCTAGGGCAGATGATGACATTTACGTCACGGGGGCCAAAGCACATACTCGCATTATGGCGCGACCGTTCATAAAATTTCAGGTGACCAGACCTAAACATGAATCTTTAGATCACAATTCTGTCTTTTTTTTTCAGTCACAACCCCAAATGATGGTCATAAAATATATCTTCACAACTACTAAACAGACAAATATATGTTACAACATCAAACAAAAAAACAAAACAAACAAAAACAAGCATCTCAAAGAACTGTGTCTTTAGCCTTGCTCGGTAATAAGGTGAGGATTCTGCCCCCTATATTGTCTTAATGAAGGACACAAGCATGTGTTCAATGAAATGTTCAGGTCCCATTGTGCTCAGACACAAAGTAGAGATGAGCTTGAAAGGAATTCAAAAAGGGAAATGCATTTGAGTTTTATGATCTGTCTCTGTAGTGTCCCTCCATATCATGATTTGTACACATTAATCACATGCTCATTGAACACATCTGTGATGCAAAACCAGCTTTCAATTTCTAATTCTTCTAATTCTAATTAAGTTCTAATTAGCATTATGGTGTACAGTGGAACAATCATTTCATTGAGAGCTGAAGGACAGAACCAAAGAGAACAGCTTCGCCTCTGTATTAGCAGGATTATACATAGCCAGTGTGCTGTCTCGCTACCAATGGTGACATTTACATTTTTTAATTACTATTCTCATGAAACAGGATATAGGCACTTTGCATTTGATCCTTTCTTTCTGGCTAGACATACTTGCATGTAATTAATCCCGAAATATGTGTAAGTGAAATGTGGGAGACTAATATTATGGTTTTGTTTTGATTAGTTATTTCAAATGATTAATTAGTTATGGTTGTTTTCCTTCAGTGGACAATAATCACAAGAGCCAATGATTTCATCATTCAAATTTTGGTTGTACTGCACTGAAATCAAAGAATCTGAAATCTCATAAAAACTACACCAACAAGCTTACACAGAATTAACATGGCAAGCAAGCATCTAGCAGATATGAAGGATGTGGTATGACCTCCCTCCTGGCAACCTGCAAAACCCTTTGACAATTAAAAAATAGCTGAGGAAAAATGAATGCGATCAGCACAGATTCAGCACTGTTGATTTGTGTGTTGAGTGTTTACACGTGCAGACGACTTGGGTAGGTACATGGTCAGAGCTTGAGGCAATAAATCCTGAGCAGGTCAAGGTTTAGCAGATACTTGAATAAGCCTTTCTACAAAAGGCAGAGGTTTATTGTGTTTCTTATGTGCATCCAGTAAGTGAGGTGAAGAAATTAGGCCAAGGTGACAATACAAAAGAAGGCACAGTCCCATGGCCACTGAAGGGCCTAGTGATATATCAAAACATCATTTAACATGAATACTTGGTTTCCATAGGAATGCTTCCCATCTTTAGGCACATTTTACTGTGTACTGATAACTGCACTTATGGCAACATTTAGCTTTATCTCATTTTATGCTGACATTTGCTTTATGGCTGTGTTACCACCACAAATTTTAATGACACACACACACACACACACACACACACTGCCTTCAGATGCATAATGAGGATCACTTACGTCAGCCAATGTGTGCTTATATTTACATTTTAGGCATTCAGCTAAAGCAGCTAATCCAACTTAAATTCCTAGATTAATATGATTTGTTGTTGGACCTCTTTAAGGCATTGAATCAAGGCCAAAATATTGTGTAATTGTGCTATTCCTAATGCACCACTAACAACAGAGTGTATATGTCTTGTACATTTATTGTATATATTTATTTCCTGTGTGCTTCTCACTAAAACCAGTAGGCAGGTGTCCAGGAGATCCATGTAGTCAATCTACTACTTGCTCAAGAACTGAATAGATACAGACACACTGTGTGGTCATGCAGCCATACAGTCATGCCAATCATTTATCATGAGCTATTGTTTAAACCCCAAATGTTAAGATAGTTTGACTCTTACAGGTGAGCTTATGTTGTTTATATATGCTCATTTGGTCTGTCCTGTGTGATCATGATTTGCAGCTTGTTTGGCAACAGCTGCATATGAAATAGGCCAGTAGACAGATGTTTGATTTAAAGGCTGTTATGCATTTCCATACGCCATAAAGTTCTCAAAAAAATCAAACCAAATATTTCCTCAAATGCTCTTCTTCCTCTGTAGTACAAATGAGAAAATGATTCCACCTGTGTCTTGCCAATGCAAATTGCGTACTGTTTTGTTGTGTACTGTATGTAAAGAAAAGAACAATGAGGCATTGTGTTCACTACAAACAAAGACAACCATTTGTTGATTATATTTGAGACATCCAGAGAAATGTGAGATGCGGCCACTCACGTGTGTTTCTTTTTTTGGAGTTACAAACTCCAAATATCCTTTAACTATGTTCGATTCTTTAAATCCAAACTTCCTCTTGATTACTTGCTCCTCCTTTGACAGGCAAAAGGCAGAAAATATTAGGTATACCTCTTCAATACCGAGTTGCACTAACATTGCACCATCTGTCTCTCAATATGTCAAAGAGTAAAAGTTCCTCGCCTGTCTCCTCCCTTCCATCTTCTTCTTCCTTTCGTGATTGAAGTGCATTTATTAGTAGATGCATACTGTAGATTTTGGCCAGTTTCACCTGATTATTCTATTCATAGAAGAGAAGGCATTCTGCACATAGAGACATTTAATTAGCTGTGAGTTGTAGGTGAGTTTCAGTGCGCCATTACTAAGAAGAGCCAATTAAGTATAATTGTATGAGTTTTAAATTGTAATGAAAGCATTAGACAATACAGCCTAACCATTTGCCAAATGAGCCATTTTTCTGGTCTATCAGGGTCATGTGCGTTGCTGGCAGACAAAATGAGCAGTTGCTTTGACCCTATGTGTATTGGCCAATCAAACCAGAATATTATTATTTTTATAATTTGATAAAAATATACAAATGAAAAACTGCTGCCAAAAAGCTTTTGGACAACACAGAAATTACAAAAAGAGCATGCTGTCCAGAAAGGTAGAAGCAACTTGGTTTACTTTCCCCTTTTGAAAAGATTAGCAGCAGATCCTCGACGAATACAAGAATCAAAATCACAATGAATTACAGAACCACCAGAAAAACAAGGTACGAGATTCTTTTTAACCTAGACCTCATGAAAAAAGATTGGAGGTCCTTTTTGTTCTACCACATGTGCTTACATTTAATTTATCTACTACTGTGCTGGTCATTGAGCTGCTGTGAGGCCCTAAGTATAAACAGAAACTAATCTGAAAGGTGTGCAGTGGAGCACAGCAGTGCCCTGTGGCAGTTATTGGGCTGACACGATATGGCGAGGATGTGTTGTATTTGAGCATGTCCGATTGTGTTGGAGCTGTCATCACCTGCTCTACCTGAGCTGGTAGCTATCCTCAGGCCAGTTTGCCAGGTCACCGTCACACAGCAGTCACATTTGTGAGGGAGTTGGGAGATGTTTTTGGAGTGAAAGTGCTTTGGTAGCCGTTACTGTATTGTAGGAAGGTACATTACATAATGCTATTTGACTTGTGGCTATTTATTCATTTGGCTTTACTCCAAACATCAGGGGCTATTGGGAACAGATCCAAAGGAACAGCTGTGGTTCAGTATGCACATAAATACCACCACCACCAGAAAACAGAGGTGTGTTTTAGATATAATTGTGGTTAAAAATTCAGAAAGTGAAACCAGATGCCCACACAGTCGATGAGTGGGCATTGATTGGTCTCATTCACAGAAAAGGTGTTGAAAGTGTTGCTTTATGTATCAATTTTACATGTGTAAGTACTGGTTTTATTGCCAATTTTCCAGTGAAGCTGACTATTTGCAAATGAATATTTCAAATAAATGGCAAATCAAAATATGACCACGCTTCACGGTTCTGTAGTTTGTTGTAACATTAAACATGATCATGAATTAAGAATTCATCATTTCAGTGTACTGGCTCTGTTATGCCTTACATTTACATAAAGAATGTTGTCAGGGTATTGTTTGCATGTATACATTACCGTCTTGCTGCTAAGAAGAGGAACCTTTTTTAAAATATATTTCTATAGACCTTTTCTATCAGTAAGTGGCAGTGTGAGATAGCTAGCAGGGTTGATGGCTGATCTCCTGCACTGACTGCTAAGGCGAAATGCATTAATTCATCTCAGATATCAGCGGCTGTCATAAATGATAATTAGCAACACTTTGACCATGATCCTATACCAGCTCCTGTTCCCCCCTCATCAAATTCCCTTACACTTAATCGTTAATTCATGAAACAGGCCTGGCAACAGCTTCCAGCCAACACTGTTCACTTTCACTGACACAGTAGAGGGTCTAGACAATAATGGTATTAAAAAACTGTTCCCAGAACATTTTCCAGGCCATCTGAAATACACATGATTGGAATATGTAGTGAGATCATGAAAATCAATTTTGTTTGCTTTCTTTGCCAGTGCGTCTTGAGAGGCATTCAGCCCACATGCAGTGTTTGATTCATACTTACATAGTGCCTTTCTAGTCTTCTGACCACTCAAAGCGCCCTGCACTACATGTCACATTCACACACTGAAGGCAGTGGCAACTAGTGCAAGGTGCCAACTGCTCATCAGAAACAGAAACTAACACATTCACACACTTAAACACTGATGGCACAGCCATCAGGAGCAATTTGGGGTTCAGTATCTTGCCCAAGGACACTTCAACTGGCAGACTGGTGAAGCTGAGGATTGAACCACCGATCTTCTGATTAGTGGCGACGAACCGCTGTATCTCCGTGGCCAAAGCCGCAGTGGATCTGATGCAAATTGAGTGAAGAAGGAATAAAGGAACGAAGGTTACACATTGTGAACAGAGGTAAAGCTCAGTAACAGGCTCCAGTGCACTAAAATTTTACAAGGTTATACCCGCTAACATTCTTCATATGCTCAAGAGGGCAAAGCCTGATAATTACAGCACTCTGCTATTACACTTACCTGCACATAACTATCAAGCACGCAAACTGTGCGCATCGCTCTGTTAGATCTGGCATTGGTTACTGTGCCGGCTGGTATTGTTCAAGGAAAATTTTTAAATCTGGGCTCTGTTTTCTCATATCTTGGTGTTGAAATGACAGGTACGCAGGATAAGCAGTTAACGATGGATGGATGGAAGGATGGAAATGACAAGTAGGTACAAAAGGTTTTGGAATCTCTGCAATAGATGGCTGGTGGAAATGAAGGAGAGGAGCTTGTTGTGTCCACAGAGGAACTGCTAGCAAGACTTTATTTCCTAATGTTACTCCAACTTAACAAACTTCTCTCTCTAACTCTGATTCACTTTTCCACTGTTGTCTTCCTGCCAACTCGCCTCTCTCGAGATTTCAAAATTGTCCTTGAGTGATACTTCTGTTTCTAGTTAAAAACAAATGGTGTCACTGGGAGTCACTTACAGGGATCCTTTCCATGATGTCGTTAGACACCTGGTATAACATTCCAAGCCTGTTGGTGGAAAAAAAGAAGCACTTTTTGTAGACTTAGTTTTAAAAGTAATACGTTACAGCCACTGCAGCCATATTGGGGCTGTCGGCTGAAACCATCTACTGCAAAGATTCCACAACGTTTTGTACCTAGTAGTGAAAATAGGGCCCAGGTTTAAAAATACTGAAATGATTCTTTAACCACACCACCAGCCAGCCAACACCAAGTATGAGACTTAAAAGTTTGAAGGAGCAGAAAAGATGTATGGGTCTCAGTGCATGAATCCAGGGTGGCCCATTTTCTAATCTGGGAAAAGCCAGCCCGCCTCAACCTTCACCCAGCTGAGGGGAGCAACAGTAGCTGACAGTTACCGTTAAGGTCCACAGTGTCCGAGTCGAGTATTGACCCAGAGAGGATCCAGAAATGTCACAATTACACAGTTCATACAGTTTCTCCTCACTATTACCACTGTGGAGTGAAAAATAAAGCATCAAGCTGCCCTTTCCTGGACCTTAAAAAACACAGACGTTCTTAGATACTTTAAACTGATAGTTCAGTCAGAGCATGGTGCTGCTGCAGAACACTTTCACAAATTTGCGTGGAACACAAACCCTCACCCATTTTATCAGAAAATATGATCAGTGTTCAATTAAGGATATCATTTTCAAAGTACCATTCAAAACAACACTTCAGTCATTTCGTAATGGAAAAGGAAGATGTTTCATTTCAGAATAAAACTTTTCATTTCATCAGAAATAGTTACTTTGCCTAGTATCTTACTAGTGTATAAACAGCACATCTGCTTTATTGGCACCATTTTCATTTGCTTGAAACTAAAAAGCACAATTCTTTGATGTGTATTATACACAAACATCAAACACATTCATCTCCATTACCACTGACACAGAATGATTCTTTTTCTGCATAAAATGGGACATGTTATGTCATTTCTTGGCATATACATATGTTTGGAAGTAGAGTACAAAGGCAATGTCTCTAAAACGAAGTGTTGTTTGATCATAATGAGGTGTTTGTGTCAAGTTGTGGCAGTTGCAGTGATTTTGTTTTTACCTTTTGTTTTAGTATTTCAGATGAAGTTGACTAAGAATGCATGCTCTTTTTCAGCGCCACCCTGCTTCATAGTTAAGTTATGTCCACTGCAACTTCTGTCTCACCCTCACTGTAAAGTGTAAGGTTGCCAGTGACGGTGTCAACATGTGTACAACATAATCAGTGTATTAAAAAGGTTCTTCACTCATGAAACTTTTGGGCACTAGAATTTTGAAAAACTGAAATGTCTACAGCATTCTCACAGTAAGGAGGCTTGTGTGACACCATCTTAGTTAAACAATATAAAGGGACCTGCTGAAACCAACTGCTTGCTTCAGGCAAAGAAAACAAGGACACTCTTTTCAAATCACTTAAATCAACACTGACATGAATGCATGTGGTTCACACTTTGCTGACTCTATGCTACATTGCCATTCCTTGCACTGGGCTGGGATACATACCGAACGCTACGTTTGTGCACTTTCAAAAATATCTCCAATAGCCAGAAACAACACATAAGTGTTTACCTGACCTCATATCTTTTACAAAACTAAGGTGATGAAACTGTGGGGTGAGATCTGAATAAAAAGTGGAAATGGAAGTGAAAATCTGAAATGATTTCCTGTGATAAGGTTACATTCTGTGGGTTTGTACTGTCAGTCTGAATGACACTGGGATGTAAAAGGTCAAACTCTGTTGAGAAAACAGAATGAAAGGAATGCATCTTTGAAAGATTCAGCTTCCCATCTTGCATTAAATGATTTTATGATGTGTTAGAGAAGAACTGAGTCACCTTCAGTCTTTATATGCAGTCAAAGAGAAACTAAGATGAACTTCACCAATGATGCAGTTAAAATATAATTTTCTAGCATCGACCCACTATGTAGCTCTTGTTTGTTGTTTATGTACAAACCAATGTAGTTCTGTACTGTGGCAGTAGCACCAGAAATGTTGTAGTTGTATGGTGCCACTATGAACAAGTTGGTGATACAACAGGCACTGGCTGTGTACCAGCTCAATTACCAAAGTCCCTATAATCCCAGTAAAGAACACTGGAATTAGACCCTAATGAGGATTCTGACTTTAATGCAATGGATATTAGTGCATGTGTACTGACCACATTTTTTTAAAAAGTAGTGTATACACATAAGGATAAAAATGTCATCAATGTTGTCCTATCTGTTGCTTAGGCCGTGCAGATTAGAGAAAGAGCAGAAGATGTGAAATAGCTTGTCAGTCAGTATAAAACAATTGTTATTAATTCCACTGAGCACAGAGGGGGCCATATATTCATTATGCAACAACAATGAACATGATCATATGTACAAAGATCACTTCTCTTGCAACACTATCTCACTCCCAACATGTCACATATTGACTCTTGGTCAAGACCCATTGGCATTGCTTTTTAACACCCTGGGTACCCCGTCATTTTAGCACAGGTAGGGTCAAGGTAGGGTCAAGTTAGCAATAATAAAAAAGCAACGTCTAGTTAGACTTTCAAAATAAAGCTATTGGTTAATATTGTGATACAACATGTCGTTAACGTTGTGACACGTCAAAATTTGGTTAGGTTTAGTCCTCAGAAGTGCTTGGTTAGGTTTGGAAAACATCCTGGTTTGGGTTAAAATAACTGTTTCTTACACGACTTAAGTTACGTAAGTTAAGGTACATTACTTAGCTGACTTTTTGTTTCACACAGAAAAAACAGTATCTTGCTTAATTCTTACTTTGACTTTTCTGTTATAAACTACACCTACTTTTAGCTTTCAAAAATGACGCTAAAAGGTTTCCCACAGTGACTTGACCATGCGTCTATATGTGACGACTTGGGAGTGAGATTGGGTTGTCCACCATTACAATAGAAACTTTGATTTAACATGTACAATGTGTGTATAATTGTTTTTTAACCTCTGTTAAAACAACTTTCATTTTGCAGGGCTCTGTAATGACTATTACAGAGGTGGCAATGACGCATTAGATTTGCATTGTGACACGTCCATCAGTGTGTTCAAAGTGTCCCTGAGACACTTAATCCCTAGTTGCTCCAGAGGTGTATATCAATTTTGTTTGCTTTCTTTGCCAGTGCGTCTTGAGAGGCATTCAACCCACATGCAGTGTTTGATTCATACTTACATAGTGCCTTTGTAGTCTTCTTCTGACCAGTCTTCTGAATCGTATATGTAGCAATTGTAAGTCACTTTGGATAAAAGCAAATGTAATGTAAATGTAAGTATGCTGAACTAAAATGATAAACACGCCCGTCCAATGGAATGGACTTTAGTCATCACAGTGTGAAGAGAGAAAAAAATGCATTTCCCTTCTCTCCTCTGCATTAAATATATGGAGAATCATGCTTATGCAATGAGAAATCCATTCTCGGAGCTGTTAATTACATGTTATATCCGGTGTGTATCGTTGGCTGTGTGGTTTCCCTTCAGAATAACCCAAAGACTAGTCATATGGAAATGAAATGTTGTCCGTGAAAAGATGAATAAATAGGTTTCGGGATGGCCTACTGGTTTGACATTTCCATGACCAGTTTAATCCCCACAAACGCCAGTACTGTGATGTTGTTCACTTTGATGTGGGTTTCACTGTCTTGTCAGTCATTTTCATTTAAATGTGTGTATTCTACAATGACAACATGCAACTACAGTAACACAGGTTTTCTAGAAGTTAATGGCTAGTAACTTTGTAGCCGTCTGCAAGATTCTATTGCATCAGTCGCTTGTCTTTCTTTCAAAAGACAGTTGTATTGATTTAATAAGAGACACTGCTTTAACCTGAACTAACCTCCATGAAAGTTCAATTATCATATATTATATAAAGAAAGTGTTTCAGTATCAGTTTTGGGTGGAGCAATGTTATGACTGTAATGCATCAGCAACCCTGTTGAACCTCTGCTGTGGTTGCATCTGCGCTAATTAAAGCTGAAAAGCAAAGTTCCTTGTAAGTAAAATAACCCACATGACCAGTTTTAAAGAACTGTGGTGAATACAACACAAAGGATGTATCCTCCATTTGTCTCTCTTTACTTGTCTCTCAAAACCCAAATACAAATATACACATCCACACTCCAGTTTGCTCTATTTGTATCTATTTTATTACTTTGCCATTTTCCTCCATGTTGACTTTGTAATGTCTTTTGTGTCATTATTTGTTACCATGATTATGTGGTGAGACAATGTTATAAGCCCCTCAGGATTTCTATTTCCCCTGCGTATTTGTGCTTCATGCCACATTTCATTATCTCTGTATTTTATCACCTGTATAAACAAGTTGACAGCAACCAGAATATTGACAGAAATCACTGTATGAAACCTGTCACATTTCTTATTTGACACTCATTTACAGCTTATTTATATCTCCTGGTTTTAGCACAGGGTGCAATGTGAAAGTCAAATTCTTGACCTCACTAAAAGAGAGCTAATTTTATTTTCTGCAGTGACAACACATGCTTGAGTAGTCACCAACGTTCATTTGCATATTAATTTGAAGACAGATGCTCCATGGTCTTTCTGCTGTATGAACAGAGCCCCGAGTTGGTCTGCGCTCATGCCAGTCCAACTGGAATTGTGTTTACCAAACTGTATCTTTACAAACAGAACACAGATTTCTTTATTTGGAGGAATTAGGTGTTAGCTCATCTTGTTTCCATGTTGAATTTCTGAACAGCTTTAATTTGCCAGACTTCATAGATTTTTCCTTCAAACTTAAATAGACAGTGTCGTTGCATTTCAGTTGATATTATACAGTGGCTTATTTTGTCCTTCTGTGTGTCTGTAACCTAAATTGAACTGCCTGTGCTGTGGATGAGCACATTAAAGCCGGACTTAATGCTGATGTAAGCACTATAATCAAGTTCAAAATGATAGGATTCTATCTTGTGTTCATTTCAAGACAATATTGGACTATTCCTTTTTTCTGCTTCATCTCACATGAGGCACAGCTGATTTTGATCATTTTCATTACAAGCTGACACCGCATCCATTTATTAGAATCAGTCCCGAGCTGCTATTTACATACCATTTACCAGCAGTGGAGGAAGAATACAGATCATTTACTTTAGCAAAAGTAGCAAGACTGCAAAATAAAAAAGCTCTATTGCATATTATATAATTGGATTAATATTACTCATACATTAACATGTTAATAGCATTTTACTGTTAGGTTGTAGCGAATTTTAATTATTTTGTAAGGTACTGGGACATAGTGTAACTTTATCATGTTTTTGAAATCGATTCTATGTTTTGTTTGTCAACGCTTTAAAAAGTAACAGCAAAGTAACAAGTAACTAATGTTATTAAAAAAATCCATCATGTAGTAAAAAGTACAATATGTACCTTGAGTAGAATTATAAAGTAGCATAAAATAGAGTTGTAGTAGAGTAGCAGTATTCAAGTAAAGTACCCCAGATTTGGACTACAGTACTGTAGTAAATGTATGAATTTTGACTTGTAATAGAGAAATGAAAAACTCTGAACACACTATGCCTTTTTTCTCACTCCACTTTTGTCTATGTCCCTCCCCCTCCTTTTCCCATTTCTCGCTTCCTTTGATTTTCTCCAGAACTTATTACATTAGCGTCTGACTGTGCCACATCATGCTGTGGATGAAGTGGAAGATGGTGGTGGACTCCCTGCGTGTACGGAGAAGGAGGATGCCCTGTTCCCTCTGGTTCCTCCTGCTGTTCGCTGCTGGAGGTCTGGTTCTGTTCATCCACCAGCAAGATCTATCAGAGATGGTCCAGCAACAAGGCCCAGGTTAGTCTCTACTTGCCCTACAAAACCCTAGGTTTCAACCAATAAGGCTTTCTGAAGGCTTGTACTTGTACTGACACTTTTCTAAATGGCATGGATATTTTGTTCTAGTATTAACCTTCTTAACTACGGCCAGTTTTTAAGATTTGCTTACAATATACAATATAACAATATAATATAGGGTTGAAAAGGTCTCTTAAAAAGTTCTAAGACTGTGGAGAAAATACAAAGTCAGTTTTGATAAACATTTCAAATTTAAGTATTCAGTTACATTTTCTTGAAGGCAGATACATTATCATGTATAACATGTTTCCAACATAATTCACACAACTCTTTCCAAAATTGCAAAATTGTAGATTTCTTTTTTAATCTTAACACAAACAGAAAACTAATAATGCCATTTAAATTTTTACATACTGTAGAAGTAACATATAGATGATTTAAAATACCTAAAAAAAAAACAAATCAAGCAAATTAAAAAGGTGAAATATAATATACAAGGCAATATGGATTTCCTTTTTGTGTATGCATTTACTGCATCATAATTAAAAGAAAAACAAAAGTAAAAAGCTAAATTGTGTTTATCTTTATAAACCAAATTGTTTTTCATAGTGACATGAATTTTCAATGCCGCATTTAATGCAGAAAACACAGCAGCACAACAATCTTTTTTGAGCATGTCTGCATGCTCATCAATATCTGTTAACTCTTTACTAAACAAATTATCTCACATTAACAAAACTGACAACATTGCAAGTAGGAAATATTTTGCTGAAAAATAAAATAAGTTTCGATATTCAATTCTGCAGATCCTCCGAAATGGAGGGAATTATCTGTCGGAACTACTTTTGTGTTATCTCACATTAAGCTTTGTCCCCTTACGATATTTTTAATTTCCTCACAATATGTTTTGCATTCTCTCTGATTGATAGAGGAAGGCTGAGTTTTGTTTTGTATTATGATATAGTGTTAATGTATAATTTAACAGACCAAAGCCTGAGTGGGTTAGCCATAGGTCTGCATCATTGCAGCTAAATAGATAATTGGTGAAGTTAATTAACAGAGCTAGTTAAACTAATTCTCTACGCTGTGCTGTTGTTGGGATTATGACTACTGCCATGGGATGAAGCTTTGGTTGTTGCTTTCACTGATTGGCTGCTTTTGGGTTGTTATGGTTATGGTTGCTGTAACACATTACTTTGTAATGGGTGTTATGCTAACTACAACCTACTAACACAGATATAGAATATGCATACACGCACACACACGTACACACAAAGACGTTGCAGACAAGAACACTACACTGCACATGTAAGGACACCAAGGCTGTCTGTACATACACATGCAAACATACATATACATGCTAATGTGCACACATTTGCATGCACAAAGATGTACTGGATGTGTGTTTGTGTAGTTAGATTGTAGTTGGTGTGTGCGGCAATCAGGTTTAACCAGCATGGTGGAAGGAACATTTATTCCCCATATACGTTCCCTTTCATTCCAGCTCGGTGACCTTGTGTTCAGAGTTTCCTCTGTGATAGAGGGAGGCCGTACATTCAATTTCCAAATGAGTCAAACCTTTGTCCTCATAAAAAGACCCAATATACTTCTGCTTGGCACTCAGCATTAAGGAGATTGGGGTTTAAGCAGCCGTGATGAAAGAGTGTCCTGAGCATGTAAAACTAAGCTGCTTCATGTCTCAGAAACAAGAGATCAGCTTCTTGTTTATGTGCCTCTTTGGCTTGTATTACACTTTCCACCTAAATGAGAGCAGCATTAGTTGCATGTTGCTGCTGTTGTTGTACCAGCCCCTGAATTTGATTTCAAGGGATTCATTTGTGATATTTCAGCTCATCTTGATTTCAGAAACTGCACATTTTGGGGGGTTTCTATATTGTCCTTTTGCTTTTAACTTTTTTAAGAAACATAATTAAGTTCACATGAAAGGACAGCCAGTGTCATTGTTGAGCTGTAAATAGTAAATGTGTTTGTGGTGCTCAAAGAAAATGATGATGAACTGGTTCAGCAGGCTCTCTGGGGATAAACCCCTCACCAGCTAAGCCAGAGAAGCTGCCATCCACTGAGTTGCAACATTATCGTGTGTCCACAGCACTGTGAATCATGAATATCAGAGCAGTGTCACACGCCACAGCAATAGGAGCCACTTAGCCAGAGTGGAATCTCTCCAGCCCTCTAATATTCCCCTGATTGTCAGCTGCTTTCAAGCCCGGTGGCAGGTAGAAAAAAAGGCCATTCACAATGACACACAGAAGCACGTACGGAAGACAGACACACATTATGCATAAATACAAACCGTGACAACCAGCATTTAATATTCATGACAGATATCAGACAAATACCCATTAGAGACTGTTCATACATACTAGGTAATAAAACCAGCTGTGACAGCCTTAAGTGCCATTTTAACTTAAAATCATGTTTTGTGTCATATGTAGCCAAGTTTAGGTGGAGTTTTTTTAATTATTATATTTTTACAAACTTGTGTTTGCATAGAGGAAAACAAGCTGAGAGGTTCTTCAATCAGCAGAGAAAGTGTGGATGTTGTGGCTGGAGTAGGATTTAATTTGGATTAATTTATACTGTCCAGTAACTTGTTTGAGAGTTAATAATCCATATCTCTCCTAGGAAATTAAAAATTAGGAGAAATTTATGACGAGGAATTTCTGAAAATGTAAAAATTGCTGAAAGTTCCTTTTTCTGGATGTTTTCTTACATACCAGAATTTTGTTGTTTACTGTTTGGCTTCATTTTGTGTCATTTGTGTGACCAGACACTTAGAGCAAGAGATGAGACGAGACACAATATAGGGTTCACGAGATCGGGACAGGATGAGATTTTAACACTGTTCTTTAGAAATTTTCAATGCTGAATTATATGAAAATTTTGAGCATTAAACATTTAAATTCTGGTCATTTTTCTGCACCAATTTCTGACTGTTGTGCATCAATTTATAGCGGAAATATTTTTAATTATGTAAAGGGAAACACAAAATTCAGGCAGGTGACATAAAAATATGGTGATATAAAAATATAACGGAATATAATGCCTTCTGTATTGCTTTCATATATGTTTTCTCCTGTAGATAAATTTTTGTCATTTAATATCATAACTGCTGAGTAAGCGCAGGCAGGATTTAGTCTTCCCTTCTCTTTTGTTTAGCTGTTTGCGTTGTTTTCTGTACTTGTGTTCTTGTGGACTTTCGTAATCAGTCGCAGCCCAAGTACTGTTCTAATTAGTAAATAAAATAATAAAGCGTCTTCTTCTAACCAAGTACAGTCAAATACCCGGATGTGTTCTCGCTCCGCCCGTTTTACCAAGCTTGCATCAGTGGTGACTTGGTTGGACTTCGTATAGCCAGGTATCCCAGAATGCATTCCGCCAAAAAACGGAAAAGTCGGGGGAGAAAACTCACAACTGTAAGTTATAATACTGCTGTTATTGTGTCATGGAATGCAGTTTTAAGAGTTTTTTATGCATGAATATATACTTCAAATACGTGGTCATTTTCTCAAGACAGAGCTGATTTGAAAACTTGCTACGACATTTTCGGGCGCCTGCTAACGAGTACAGCCGTCATCAAGTCCGCTGCTGTTCCAATTGCTGAATGAATGACTGTGTGCTCCCATTCCTGGGAGTTTGTACTCCAGAGCCGAACTAGCCGAGTCCGAGCTTTAAAGTACAGAAGTCTGAACTTGGCGAACTCGGTATTGAGAAACAGCATTTGTTGGCTTGCCACATGTGGAAGGGCAGAGAGATGTTCTCTCCCCACCTCATGGCTTTCCCCATAGGCACCTGGAAGGGCAGGTCCCAGGACAGAGCCATATTGCCAAACATAATTTACTGCAGAGCAAATATCAGTTTCTTTGATGAAAGTTGTCCTGATTGAACTAAACATTTTCAAGCCTATTTCGTACATCTGAACATAAGTTTTGCAGCCTAAGCACATCCTTTTATCTTGTCTGCTATATCGCTACTTGAATATTGAAGTAAGAATTCTAGTTTACTAAATCATGCATGAGAGACTGTGTGCTGTATACAGAACACAGTGGCTACACAGTCTTCCCGGCCCCCTTGCTAAAGCACAATGAGCAAGCAGTATCTTTGCCTTAAGCTATGGTGCTTCACCCTAGCAGAAGCTCATATCTAATAGAGCTGAGTTATAATACATTGGGTGTCAGCTTTTATCTGCCTCCCCCTCCTTCTCCACCTCTTTATTTGGCTTGCAGTGCGCTGGAGAGCTTTGTATCCCATGGTTTAGATGGCCTGCACAATGGTAGCTGAGAAAACTGCAGTTTAACTGTCTCCTCCTGATCTCTCCCAAGTAATTGTTTAAGGACAATTGGAGAAACAGCAGCCGGCTTCTCAGGGACAAGAGACACATGAAGAGCCAGCAGTTCAGATAAATTGTCTGCACAAATTTACACCTCTGGGCATTTTTCAGATGAGTATGGCAGTGAGGACCAACTGCTGGTGAGTGGAAGGTCGACCTGAGTGTCACCTCACAAACCCCAATGCAGAGCAATTCATAACTGCAGGAAAAGAGGCAAAGTTGTTGCCTCATTGCATGTGTGTTGTTAAAAAAAGTATGTTTACTGGCACGCAAGAACCTGCATCTCAGTGTAAGAGATAACATGCCATTTG
>NC_060169.1:30177406-30201378 GCF_021292245.1 Micropterus dolomieu | reverse complement strand
CGGGCGCCTGCTAACGAGTACAGCCGTCATCAAGTCCGCTGCTGTTCCAATTGCTGAATGAATGACTGTGTGCTCCCATTCCTGGGAGTTTGTACTCCAGAGCCGAACTAGCCGAGTCCGAGCTTTAAAGTACAGAAGTCTGAACTTGGCGAACTCGGTATTGAGAAACAGCATTTGTTGGCTTGCCACATGTGGAAGGGCAGAGAGATGTTCTCTCCCCACCTCATGGCTTTCCCCATAGGCACCTGGAAGGGCAGGTCCCAGGACAGAGCCATATTGCCAAACATAATTTACTGCAGAGCAAATATCAGTTTCTTTGATGAAAGTTGTCCTGATTGAACTAAACATTTTCAAGCCTATTTCGTACATCTGAACATAAGTTTTGCAGCCTAAGCACATCCTTTTATCTTGTCTGCTATATCGCTACTTGAATATTGAAGTAAGAATTCTAGTTTACTAAATCATGCATGAGAGACTGTGTGCTGTATACAGAACACAGTGGCTACACAGTCTTCCCGGCCCCCTTGCTAAAGCACAATGAGCAAGCAGTATCTTTGCCTTAAGCTATGGTGCTTCACCCTAGCAGAAGCTCATATCTAATAGAGCTGAGTTATAATACATTGGGTGTCAGCTTTTATCTGCCTCCCCCTCCTTCTCCACCTCTTTATTTGGCTTGCAGTGCGCTGGAGAGCTTTGTATCCCATGGTTTAGATGGCCTGCACAATGGTAGCTGAGAAAACTGCAGTTTAACTGTCTCCTCCTGATCTCTCCCAAGTAATTGTTTAAGGACAATTGGAGAAACAGCAGCCGGCTTCTCAGGGACAAGAGACACATGAAGAGCCAGCAGTTCAGATAAATTGTCTGCACAAATTTACACCTCTGGGCATTTTTCAGATGAGTATGGCAGTGAGGACCAACTGCTGGTGAGTGGAAGGTCGACCTGAGTGTCACCTCACAAACCCCAATGCAGAGCAATTCATAACTGCAGGAAAAGAGGCAAAGTTGTTGCCTCATTGCATGTGTGTTGTTAAAAAAAGTATGTTTACTGGCACGCAAGAACCTGCATCTCAGTGTAAGAGATAACATGCCATTTGTTAAGTGCTTTTATCAAAAGTGGCTCACATTACCCTAAGTGCATACAGTTTAGCATTGCTGACCTCAGACAACTGTGGCTCTGTGTGTAGAAATAGACTTACTCAAAATAAACTTTTTTAACTTAATCATTTACTTTATATTAGTGTAAATAACATTTTAACTATAGAATATAGTGTACATTGAAAATATCTTAAGAAGGTTTAAGAGAGATCTTAAATTTACCTTGGACTATGTTAAAATTACTTGCAAACCCCACCAACTCACTGTAGGGTTTCAAAAACCAAAACATGTTAATTTAAAGGGGAAAATTTGTTCAGATGTTTTGATGGCTCTCAGACGAGATGTTAAGATAAATATGCACTTGTAATTAAATTAGTTTTGAATGCTTTTTCATTTAGCTTTCTATGTTAATATACCCACCAACTTCCAGTTGCAGCATGCAGGTGTCAATAGTTTAGAGCACTTATCAGCTGTAAATGACACTATTTCTTACCAAATGAAATAAAAAAAACAAGGGTGTGAAAATAGAATTCATTATCTTAAAAATGACAGCAAAAAATCAGAGACTGATAGTGCCTGAAGATTCAAGACAGGTGTGAATGGATTTTATAATCATAAATTACTAATCAGTATTAAACGTTTTTCCTTATAATCAGTCAGTCAATCATCTTTATTTGTCCCTGTGGGGAAATTGGTTTGCAGCATAATCACAAGGCAACATCACAGAGACACCAACATACACATACCCTGCACCTTGCCACAGATTAGGCAAGCCAGACCAGCTGAACATCCTGCTTGTTTTACTGTACCTGTTAAAAAATGTAATGGCTTGTGGCACAGCATGAAAGATTGTCCTACTTATCATAGTTTGGCTTTCTAACCATTATTCAAAGAATGAAAACAATTGATTATTTAAAATCTAAAAACCAAGTATTCCCTTAAAATGGCTATGATCAATATCATTCAAATAAAAATTGATCTAATGACTGTGTGTCATTGGTTGCTTGTAGTGACGAACCCACAGAGAATGCTGTGCAGTTCCCCTCAGGTCTATGTGAGTGTTTAAACTTCTTTCAGCTCATTGTTTGGTTTTTACAGCTGCAACTTTGCTGAATTTGCTCACTTTTATGTATGTATTAGCTATATGAACAACTGTTTGTGTCATACCAATTTAAAAGGTTATCATATGCCTGTGTTGTGTTTAAAGCTTGTTTCCGCTGTATTCAAGTGTCCAAAAAATCTGCAATTTCCAGTTTTTTGATAGTCTTCTAGCAGAGAAGATGTCATGAATAACTTTGACTTTGTTTCATGTCTAATGTGGCTGAACTATACATAAATAAATAAATTGTAGAGGGAAGGTTGGCACAGTAAAAAGCCAAGGTCTGAAAATGTCTGTAAAAGTTTTTTAAAAAACTGTGGATGCCATGTTACATTTAATCCCGTGATATAGCGCAACCAATTCTACTACTAGCACTGCTACTAAGAAGAGGAAGGAGAAGTAAAAGGTCCATATTCCGTGATGCAAACATTTGGGCAGTATGCCATACAGTGGGCTGGCAGCTGCAGAGGAAGCATAGTGTTCAATAAAGCACTTGCCATCAAGGACTGTAAATAAATACTATAAACTGTAGGAGACATGAAGACAAAACATGATATAGAATACAGTTTTTAAAAAAAGCATTAAAATTAATCATCTGGCAGTTCACCGTCGACCCCCTCCACCTCCTCATCCCCCTGTATCTGTCCACATGGAGCCTGCCAGGAACTGGGCATATTGTTTCATGCTTGAAGGTAAAATCTGATCTCTCCATCAGAGGTCCAGTAATCCCTTAAGCCTTGTATGTTTGCAAAGTCCAATTTAGCTGTCTCTTAATGTAATTAAATTGTGCTGATGACCCTCAGAGCTGTGGAACTGCACCGTATTTAAATGCAAATCCCCCACTGGATGTTTGTGGGAAAAAACTGAATGTTATTATATCCTGCTTTTCCATTTTTTTCATCTGCGTGCACAAAGCTCCTTTAACAAAGCCTGTTTCTGTTTTGCTGGCACTATCCCGTCCTTTGCTCCCAGAGCAGGAAGATCATTGGAAAGCAATACTTGGCAAAGCCAACTCCATCACACTGATTTTAACCAACCCCCTGGAAAACAAGGGGTATTATTTATGTTTAGAATAAATATGACAACATAGCTTGATTTGAATGTTAAAACAGTGCAAGGCAATCTTTGCCATCCTGCTCAATGTTGGGATCACATAACATCTGGCATGGGGCATGGGTTTTCCAGCAGCTATTACAGCAACCTCTGGTCTACATTCAGCTCCACCTTCCCCTGTTCATCAGCAAACCTTAGTGGTGGCCTTTGGGATTCACTGAAAATAAACTAGAAAAACAGACAGTTTTCATGCATGGGTATCAGGTGACTGCATCACCGTCTCTCCAACCTCTTCCAGACTTGGGCCATGTCAATTGGATTTAAAATGGAGCCGCTGAGAGGCAACTGCAAGGTCATGTGGTTTTCCATTAACATTAATGCCCAGGGTTATGCCACAGGAGCCCTGCAACATTATCTGTTTTTCTTGCCATCTGATCCTGCTCACCAGTGGCTTCTATATGCCAATCTATACAAATAGATTTTATTTTTCACATTCATGCAACAGCAGAGGTCAGCGTAGAAATATGTAAACTGTCTGAAAAACGTGAGCACTTTTAGAAGAAAACTTTTTTGCATAAACTTTTTTTCAATCACAGAAATTAGTTTTTCATTTTCTTTTTTATGTTTTAACTAATACTGGGCAACGATTAAAATTTTTTATTGCGATTAATCGCGAAGTTATGCGCAAGATTGAATAATGAATTCTCAAGTAGTGTATTGCGCATTTTTAATTTAAATGTACTGCTATATACACAAAAGTGCAATAACATGGGTTTGCGTACACTAAGGTGCTTTTACCAGCAGTATTCCCTTTAGACAGTAGCAATAAAATATTTCTTGTAAATCTCAACTTAAACATTATATAATCAAATCAAGTTACCAAGTCCAGAGCCATGATCATAACATCATAACAGGCACGTTCTGAGCAAGAGGTTAACATAGGTGAAGTGGTTGCCTCACTCACCATGCAACCTTTTGTACGCGACGCGCAGCACAAATCATTGGAAGAGAGACTGATCCTCGCTGTTTGTGAGTTTCCAGAATCTGTTATTGTTTACTAAATAGGAAATTAACAGGACAGAATTCGCATGGCAGACCATCCCCGCAAAACTAGATGAAGGCCTATCAGGTAAAGTTCTGTATAGTTTTAACTTAAGTTAAATAGGCTACAGCTATCCAACGAAGGTTAAAGTCAAGGTTAAAGTTGGATAACTATGACCTGGATGACTGAGAATCTTCATAGACATAGGCTACAGCTATTTAGCGCACAAAAGCGGTTGCCATGGTTACTATCCATAGAGCGCCTGCCGTTTACTCGCGGAGTGCTTGTTTCCCTGTCTGACATCTTCCCCAATACTAATCAGCATGCAGTGTGTAGCTCTCCACTTAACTATGGCATTTGATCGCTTGTCTTGCTTTTTTTATCTACTTCTTTCACGTCCAGCGTAGTCTGCTGAATCCTCCCTCCACTGCTTGTTTGGGTGGGTGATTTGCAGGCTGATCAACATCCCACCCCTCCTGTGACCCATGGTTTGACTGAATGTGTATTCAGAGCCAGTGAGCAATGGACTTTCAAAATAATAATAATAAAAACTGCGTTAACGTGCCCAGCCCTGGTTTTAAGAGAAGGGCTACTCTCTGTGGGAATTGGTTGACAGGCACACATCACATTACTGCACAGCTCTCTGTAGTAGCAGAAAACTTTACCTATACGCATTCTGATAATCATATATATTTCAGTTCAGTTCAGTCTGTTTTATTGACATGAATGTTTCACTCAGACAATGTTGCCAAAGCAGTTTGCTGCAAAATCAAACAGTTTACTTTGTGTACCACAATGCTTACCAGTGTTTCAGCTAATGAACATCTGTGAAACTGTTTTCTCTTATTCTTACTCTGTTCCTGTGAGTTTCAAGGCTGAGAACAGTTTTCTCGTAGAGTCCATAATTATCTCCCTGCATTAAGTCCTTTAGTTATCCTTTCCTTCTGGCCAGATGCTCCAAATCGCCCTTGAGTGTGTCTCTGGTCCAGTTGAATCATTTGAGTACTTCTCTGTTTTTTATCTCTCACTTTAATAAATATCACAAATATAACTGTTTGTGGTAACTTATTTCTTTAGTCAATTCTCCACAAGGAAATACACAATTTCCACCACAAATGGCACCCAACGTGGGGCGGACGAGTGGCTCCGAATCTAGGGAAAACTCCTCTTGAAATGTTCTTCATGCTCAAAAGTAAGACACGTTGGTGTGGCTATCAATAAAACCATGATATATGAAACACAGATCTGAAAGCAACCATACAGTATGAGGGGAAGGACGATGGGAAGAGAGGGAGGACGTTGATTGAAAAAAAAAAAGAAAAACCGATGCTGTGATCTTTCTTTCAACTCAGCAGAGTTGAAGATGCATCTTTTGAGCCACTGACAAGCAGACAGGGTTAGGACCCCTACTGAGTAGCAGCGCACAGCTTGGCCATCCTGCTGGTGGTGGGGGGGCTTTCAGGTTGCCCTTTTCCATAATGCCACGCTGGGTAACATTAAAAACTCCAAAGGAAATAAAACAGAGCAGGGCTAGAGCACAAGGTGGATCCAACAGTGAGGCTGATTTTTGAAAATGTCTTTGAAGACTGTAATCACGGACGCTGCCTCTCAACGCTGTCAGTCTGTCCCATGCTATGTCACTTCAAGAGCCACAGCTGAAGCTCAATTCACTGTCTGTATTGAGGGTTCATCTTTAGGAAGACAATTTCAGATAAAACGTTGACAGTTTGAAAATCATAGATATACATAGATATACAAACAAAGTCCAGGTTCACAGTGGCATTCATATTCTAGATTCCAATATCCTGCCCATCTGATTGTTTTGGATAACTGACCATATCTATTTTAGGATGGAGTCCATTAGCATTACAAACTAATAGCGATGTGTTTTATATCCTTAAAGATGCCACATCTGCCTTGTGCCTTTCTGCCTGTCCCACTTATATTCAGTCCACATCAGTTACAGTGTGAGGCTTTGAGTTCTGACTGTCCTGAGACACAGTTGGCAGGACTCCTCTCCTGAACAATACATGTATTGTAACCGTGTTCCTCTATAATTATTATGAACAGGCCGGCCTCAGAAGTACACAGCCATGCCGACACTGATTAAACTCCTCACTTTGCTTCTTGCTCATTATGACATTGTCCTGGCTGTCAGTGTCCAAAGTCTTTCTGCTATCTGTCTGACACTGAAGACGTGTCTTGTTCCTAGAGATGCCTGAAGGTTCAACGCCAATTAATCAGGATTGGACTGGTTATCAAAAACTACTTAATAACAAGCAACATGACTGACAAAATGCAGCCAGAACTGGTCACAGAATTTTGTACTGTAAGTATTCAATTTAGTTTTCAGCCAGTTATGTTTGAATCACACTGGCAGAATGAATGAATCAAGCAACAGAGCCTTGGTTATATTGTAACTGTTACTGGATAAAGTCTATAGTATGTAATACATTACCAACAACATGCATCTATATTTTTAACAGCTTGCTCATATAGCTGCTGCATTACCCTGTGTTTGCTTTTTTTTTAAGTATCTTAATCTTTACTTTCAAAGATTTATTTGTTAAATACAAATATTTGGCAAAATACATGCAAATGTTTTTCTGATCTATAGTCATTATTTAACATAACTATTTCCTATCCTGTTCCCATCTACTGGAACTACGTTCAGTGTTATTTTGGCTCAGTTGCTCAACAGCTTGAACATTATTTCACAACAGAAAACATGTACCACGGTGTATAGTTATTGTGGTGTAGGCCTACATGAGTTTATACTGATGCAGTACACTGTGATTGGATAGATTTTTGCTATGGTAATAGAGTTTGAATCACTTCATTCAACATATAATGCTGAAATAAAAAGTAAGAAAGAAAGAACTGGACAATATGCAATGTTCCCCTCGACAGTGATCCTTGTCATTCCTAACTCCTGTGTTGACCCCGGGAGGTTGTGTCTCCAATACAGTTTCAGCAGATGCTTCTTTTCACTGGCTTAGACATTCACTTTTACATTTTATTTATAATTTCATTCTAAAGATGGCAGCCGTCAGTGTAGTCACTACACTGAACAGTTTCCCTGTCTTCATGCTTAGGCCTGCTGTTGCCAAGGTAATTATGCTGCACTAGGTGTGATATAACAGCTTTCTCATAGTATTATAGAAAGACAGGAAAGTAGTTAAGGGGATTGATCATGCAGGTAAACTCTCCCCTGCAGAGACCTTACCTGTCCTTTATTAATATGCAATCTCAGTGATGGGGGGCGTTTACTCAAGTCTATAGGGTATTGAACCAAATCAATTATCTCTATATCCTAAATATTGTATATTTCAGCTTTCCTTAAAGTTGATGAGGATACTATCTACTCCTATGCAGGTCGGCAGTCTGACAGAAAGAAACTACATAGAATTAATTTCATCAGACAGCACTGATGTGTTGCATAAGCAGTATGATTTTTCTAGCGTCACTGCCTCCGTATAAGTCTCATATCAAAGATAATGTTCCTGTCAGAAAGTTTGTCTTCACCACTGCAAACACATCAGAAAAGCAGAAAGCCTTGTCTTCAGTATTCCCAACCAAAAAATCTTGTAAGTTTGAGCTTTGTAGCCATCTTCCAGTAGGCTTGAGAGACTGCAAACGCCATAGACAGGAAGAGACATACAAAGAGAGAGTGGGAGGAGAGAGGGAGGTTATATAACCATAGTTCTCACCAAGGAGACATTTTGTGGTTTCAAAAGCAAAGCAGGGATAATAAATGCCAATGTTCAAGGTTACCCAAGTTATCATCCGATGAGGAAGGGAAGATCATGCAAGAAGGGTTATTGTTAACACAACAAAACTCTAGCCCATTTATTATTCTATTAAACTAGTCGATTAACGTCTGTGATTATAAGTGATTTGCTCCCATTCGACACCCAAGGCTCAAATTTGTTTTTAAACTAGCTTCTATAGTCTAGTGAACACCTTAAATCATAATAATGAGTTTAATATGTGTCTATCTGCGCCTTTGAATGTGCCTCTTTATTTAAGTATCAGTTTATAGATCAATGGCTTTCAGATTTTTGCTGCTAAATATCTATTTACTGTACATGACTAGACTGCACAAGAGCTTGGATGTCAAGGTCATAATGTAACATAAGAAATTTGATGTTTTCACTGTGGAACCTCGGCATCTGGGACCTGCAGTTTAGGACTGAAGATCTACTGTAGTTTGATTCTCAGTAGAATGATGTTTTGCAGTAGCTTCCACATTTTAATGCGGGAACCATACTTGGGTGGGGTGGGAGCTACATAAAAATCTCTTACTAAAGTTACATAAAATTACAAAGATTCTCTGCTCTACTGCTCTCATGCTTTCTCCTCTCCTCCCCTGTCCAACAACAACTATAAATACATCAAGACTAAGTTTCTCAACAGCTTCAGTGATGTTGATGGTGGGTGAGTCCCACAGGTGGTCATTTGAGTGGGTCCCATGTAAATTAAGTGGGTCCCCATTAAAACTTTTTTTTTGAAAAATTGTAGTGGTGTTTAGGGATTTTATTTAAACACTGCTTTGGGGGACTAGTTCCAGGGACCGCACAATGTCACACCTACCTACAATATTGTACAAGAGCCATGCCATTCTCCGCCCCTATTATGGTCATGGATATTATTGTGAGAAGGATTCCACATGATTGTTCCCAAAGGACAAACCCTGCCTTAGTAGCTGTGATCCGTCCCTCCAGATTGAAGCCAGCATACCCATTATCAAATCAGACTTGAACCCATCCCCTGTCTGCCTGGGAGACATGTTGAATGGATATCATTGTGCACTGCTGAGGCTTCCATCACTGTAATCCCTCTACAAAGTGCAAGCACTCTTAGAGGAAGATGAAAAGAGCCGAGGAGAGAGTGGCCTATTCACCGTGTGTGTCACTGCAGAGGGCACAAGGAGGGAAGTCTGTGGAATCAGTGGCCTGAGCTGACGACTCCTCAGCCCTACCCCAGCCAGAAAAGAACAAAAGATTAAGCCCTCCTGCTATCCTTAGTGATAACAAGCTGTCAACTTCTAAAATGTAATCTGCTGACTCCGGGAGGAAGTGGTGGTGTCAGTGGAGTGGGCCACCAGCTGATGCTTATCTCCTGAATGGCGTGCCATTGATGGAGAGAGCCATGACCCAGCTGGCAGATACACAAAAGCCACCTCGGTTTGCCACCAAACAAAGAGGTCTGCACAAGTGAATGAATCCATACTGAGCCAATTTTCGACATATTTATCTACATATATCCCATCCAGACCTCGTCTCTCTTTAAGATGTGGGCCACAAAGAAAGGTGATGTGAATGATAAATGACATGAATAGAAGTCAATAGACTGGGGATAATAAGGCATAGCCCCTGACAATGCAGACAGGTGATGGGAGGCTACTCTCTGTCAACTTGTCTCCTGAGCCCTTCAACTCCGTCTGGGCAGCGATTGTTAAATGTAAAAACCATATTGCTGCCAACACTAAGTTTTAATGCACACTCCAGTGGGCAGTGAAGCTGCGATATGGGAGCTGTCTCCAAACTGCAGCCAGTAAATCAATCCATCCTGGGTATTATCCAGCCTTTTAACAAGGGAATTGCCATACAGCTAATTGCCCGCACCTACAGTAGCTCTCTGTCTCTCATCAACCTTATGCCCTCGCTCCCCCACTCTGTTTGTTTCTCCCACATGTTACAACTCCAAAATTGCTTTCAAATTATCCAACAGTGCTGCCAGATGGCTAATAAAACATGCAGGGCCATATTTGATCATATCAGCTATTGATATTGACAAACCATCTTTTTTGTCAGATCTGTGTGGGGGTTGTGTCTCTAATAAAGTAAAGAATCTAATTCTCTGGTCCATACAAAAAGCCACTTACAATCTCAGTAGTTAAGGCAGAAAAATGGAATTAGTCACACAGGAGCTATTTCAGGCTGTTTACAATTTGAATTTAGACCAGAGCCAGAGCGTTTTCCCTTGTGGACTTGGGCTATTGATCCTGAAACACCAGTCATGTGATATGAAATAGATACTCTTGGTTGTTTTCTGTACAGCCGAGTGAGAGAGAAATTACTTTGACCTGGTGCTATTTTGGATACCTTAGAGTCACTCTGTGTAGGCTGGTTTGATGGTGTCTGGTGCCCAGAAGTACTGATTAATATTGGTAAATAGCCAAGGCAATAGAACAAAGTTGTGATTTTTTTAAATTTTTTTTATTACAGCTGATGAATCAGACCGCAAATATCTATAAAGAAAATACAAAGGTGGCAGTTTTCTCAGTGGAATACTTAAGCAAGACTAAGAGTCTACAGCCATGCAAACAACTTTGTGACACTGTACTTCTACTACAGCAGTGCTTTGAGCTAAATGCTAATATCAGCAAGTTGAGCATGTGGAATGTTAATAGGGTTGCCAGCTTCAATACAGAAAAATAAGGGACGACGGGGGCCACACTCCCCTCGGGGGCCCGGCACCGAATGGCCCGATGGTGTGTCAGTGGTGGTATATCATAACTTAAAAAATGTTTTCAGGAAAGTATTAAGATTGACACCAATGGACAATATAATAAGCTATCTGCTATTGAAATCGGTGTGAACAGATGAACTCAGTCTCTCTCTATCACAACTCAACAGACTAGTGGTCATATTGTCATCGCTGAATACACAGCCGTGACAATAATAAACATATGCCAATAATGTGGCCAATGGGACCACAAAAAAATAGGATGTGAACTGTATTTTATTAACTTATTAAATCAACATGTCCATAACTTGAACTATAAATAGGCTAAAACAAATGCTTTGATATGATTTGATTAAAAAGACTTTTGCATGAACATCATAAACATCAGTGGACCAGAAGTAGTAGGCCTTGTGTGCAGTATTGGAGCATGTTAGGCCTACTTCCTTGTATAAATGTTTTCTAGTCAGAAGTACACTAGTCGTGCAGCACTGAGTAAGTAAAAAAGAAAAAGCACTCCTAATGAGTTCCACAGAGCAACTGTTCTTGCTGAGAAATTGCTAATGAACTTGAGTGATTGTAAAGGGTGGTGTAAACACAGATTTTGGCTAAAATATTTGTTATTGTTTGCAGTAATACTATCCAAACAATGAAACCACACATAAATAATCTATCTAGAAACATTTCTCAATTTAATTCACCACAATATTTTTGATTGGTCAGTAAATATATTTATGTATTTATGTTTTCAGTTTTTATTCAGCCTATATTTAATTATATAGTATTGAATGATGTAATTCTATAGATTGGTTAAGCACAACATATAGTAGTATATATTCTTCACATACCCACTGTATTTTGATAATTAAATGTGTATTAAACAGCTTATCTGGCACTCTTATCTCATACCGCAACCTTACAAAACAAATCATACCATAATGTAGGCATGTGATTCATTTACATTGTCACGGTATTTCTTAACAAATAGGCAGCATATGAAATCTAGAGTAATCAAACAGAAAATGAGTACGTTTTATTAAGTCATTACACTGCCTCAGCATGCTGTCACACGTCTGACAGGCCACAGTGCACCACACAGAACAATGGCCGACAAATTGCTAGGCGATTTCTCCCACTCTCGGCGTTGTCGGTACTTTTGCATCCGCTTTCATTTCAGAGGGGGAGCGGGGGGTTTCCCGAGCTACCGCTGCCGTTTTTACAACTTGACTCCTAGCCTAGAGACCCGCGCCCGCCCTTAACTGAATCCGATAGGCCATGAACCTGACGGTACCAACCATGGCAGCAAGTATTACCCAGTCAGAGGTAGAAAAGGAGAAGTCAGAATATGGGTGGGATAATTTGCATGGGATGCTGCATTAAAGACAACTTGGAAATACGGGACAAACCTATTTAGTTCTCAAATACGGGAGATTCCGTATTTTAAGGGACGGGTGGCAACCCTACATGTTCACCATTAGTGTGTTAGCATGCTAACATTTGCTCATCATCTCTAAACACAAAGTACAGCTGAGGCTGATAGGATTGTTATTAGTTTAGCAAGTATTTGGTCATAAACCAAACTTTTGGAGGGTTAGGGAATAATGAATAATTTACATCTAGTTGTGGTCTCCTGTCAGTCCTTGTATTGAGGGCATTTTAATCAATTGAGGAAATGGAGGAAGTGATGCTACTTTGTGGTCAGTGTTGTGCATAATGGGGGCCTTTCTTTTTGTTTACATTAGAGTACTATTAACAGCTTGGGGTGTGTGAAATCACTTTGGCTGATCAAACAGAGACAGCGGTTGGAAAATATCAGAAACTTTGGACTTGGCCTTGGACAAAAAAGTCAATTTCCTGCCTTGTGCTGGGGTTACTGGTCTGGTAATGAGGGTGTCTGTGGTAATGGCTGAGGTAAGAGAAACCAGTGGGACAAAGAAAGGAAATGATGTAGACCGAAGATCCTGTTATTTGTCTTGCTCGATTATATTTACATTCATGTATCCTGGGGTAGATTGACAGAACAAGGATGCTTTTATTCATCCCCATCCAGCTTCTCTTTTAGACACACAGATGAGGGGGAAGATTCTGTCAATTCTCTGGCTTGAATCCCTGTAGAAATTGGTGAAACGTAGGTAACACTGTCTTCTCCTTAAATATAATAAGCACTGCTGAGTTGCCCTTATGTATGACACTTTAGTCCCAAGCACACAGAAGACTGGGTTTCTATGGGGCTGCTACCAGGGGGGATTGTTTGTTCTATGTAAAAATTAATCAAGGTATTTCTGAAAAACAGCAACTTAACAATTGTAGATAAATCAAACAGCATCAGTCTTCACCAGTACAACACTAGACATTATGTCATATTATTATGTCACGCATTCATTACCTGAAGTAATCAAGTTTAGCTTTTATTCTTTTTGCAATAGGGAGTGACTCTGGCAAGGTTTGCACTAGAAATAGTTTTTCTTGGAAAATGACAAAAAGATAGTGAAGCTACTGAAAAGAGATCAATACTGAGCGCTCCAATAGTCATATACCCAAAGTAATCATAAATTATTTCTTTCACTTTGTGATAGAAAGTAACAATTGTTGGCCAGAAGAAGGGTTGCCCTGGGAATAAAATAGCCTGTGTTACTGAAAAATAGAAGAGTACTTTTCAACTTGCTCTGTGTTGTCTAACACAAATGTGTTGCAACCTTAACAGTTGATCAGGTCTCCATGTGGTATCCCCTTAGATCCTGCAGCCCTGAAATGTACAGATGTGATTAAATGGATGTCAGATCTAGTGGTGCCACTGCAACTGACACCGAAATATAAATGTGTCTGAAGGCAGTTAAGGCTCTCTACTCTTGACCAATTAGCATCTTAATTGGTTTAAGTAGATGTTACATTTTTTTAGTGACACTTTGATGTTATGATTGATGGCAGCGAACCCAAACATGTCTGTATCAGGTTTAACCTCTCAATAAAGGATACAGCAGGATCGTATTCCAATATTCCCATCCCACTGAATCATCTAAACTCCGTTTGTGATCAGTGCCATTCTTCTCTATGAGTTATTCCTGTATATAGGCAGCGGGGTACTTCAAATCCCAGCCATTACACAGAATAGTACATCTTCCCACCTTATCTCAACTCAAAAGCTTTGTCCTTTTTAGCTAATGGCCTTCAGCAACCCAATGAGAGGCCATTAGTGTCAGTTCTGAGGATGCAGCACAACAATCTAAACCTCATTTCTGACTCTATTACTACTGTCTGTGGTGAGGAGACTTTATGAAAGAAATATGTGTGTGTGTATTTTCGCATTGACAGCCTGTATTCTTGAAGGTATGCAATGTTTTTTACACTTGACATATAAACGAACCTCTTAACTTTAATTTCAACTGAAGAAAAATGAACTGAAAATTGCTTATATCATCTTTTTCTCCAGAAAATGACAACCTCCTTTACACGGCCATTATTTGAGTATCTGACATTTTTAGGTAAAGTGAAAAGGAGAATTTGTCTGGGGGTTTTGCGCTCCCCCCCCCACCACCACCACTTTTGTCATATATGTTAGTGCATTTTAACACAGCTTTCACAGAAAATTGAAAAGCTTTCAGGCAGCTGCCAGGCAACCTGTTTCCCAGAGTCTGAAGCATTTTTGCTCATTGTGTTTTACTACATTAGACTGAGCCCATAACAGGTACAAACCATTAAATTACATCAAGACAAATTGAGCTATTCACTACCTCCAATTTTCTCAGAGGTTGGCACCAAAGAGAATTAGACATAGATCCCCTTATATTTATTTCCTGATATCTTGGTAAGTCTTTGAGGCATTTGTCTTCCTGCACCATAAAACACAGCACTGCTTGTTTTATGAGAGCTGAGGCAGAAGTCAAAGGACTTAACCTCCATATACAGTCTTCCATCTCCAGTTGCCTCTGTATTATAATGGGGGGGTTTGTCCACCTCCCCTGGAAGTGATACACTCAACCTACTGTACTGTGCTGTATGTCTCACTGGCTCTTTGGATTATTGATATCTTCAGATAGTCAAGCCACAGAAAATAGGACCACACCTCTCACGCCCACATCTATTGATTATGAATCAGACTATATTTCATGACCGAACATTTCCTTATTTTTTGCCAACTTCATTGTGGGTGTTTATGTGCAAAGAGGATTCCGGAGGATCCTTACAAAATGGTAGGAACGCTGTTAAGAAATAAGCCCACTTCAATGGAGGGATTTGCAGAGCCCACTCAGAGGTAGGAGGGAACCTTTCAAAGCTGGCCTTTTTTCTAAGACTGTTTACTGCACTGTACTCCACATACTGACTGGCACCACTCAGCAAGTTCCCCTCAGCCTACAGCCAGCAGAACCAACACCACATTGAAACACTTAAGGCTCCACCAAAGACCTGTCAAAAGCCTGCTGTGTCTATTTATTGTTATTTAACAGTAAAGGCAGAATGAAAGCTAAAAGCATCATGAAAACTCCTCCTTGCTTACCAATATGGTTTGTAATTATTAAAGAATGGAAAGCTGTATTTACCTTGGCATAGTCCTTAAAAGCATCCACGCAAAATACCCTGGAAAAAGGGGCGAATGCCAACAAGTGCTAGATGTTACTTATTATTAGTGATCTGGCATCACTAATGTTTACACCCCCAAAAGTTACATAAACCAGCTCACATGAGTTAGCGGTCATACGAGCTCATAGGCCAGAGCTACAGGTTGTGCAGTGCAGTGTATCTCACAGAAAGTGGTTTGACTGTTTTGAAGGAAAGGTTAATATTTTCTGGGTTCCCTTCTAATGTCCTCTGCCTGCTCTGCCTCAAATCTGTGATTTATGAAGTTTTCCTGATGGACAGATGGCTTCACTTGTTGCTAATGCTACAGCTTACTAACTGCTAGCTGCTACCAGTGTTATCAGCTGACTCTGAACCAGTGGTCCATAGCTTCTCTACTAATGTTAGAGGTGTAACAACCCAGCCCCGGAGCACCAAGCTTCCAGTCCAGGTAGAATCAGCAATTATATGGCTAGCTGCATGGCTAACTGAGTAGCTAGCAGCAGCTGTTGATAACAGTAAGCTAGTTAGCTGCTAAAGTAACCGGTAACATACTATACTTACTGTATTTTATTAGTAGCTAGCTAGCTCCACACGGAGCTCTTGCTTACCTAGGTGCATCTGTAATTCACGTTAACTGTCATTTTAACCAGGATGATAATTTTGTCTAGCGAAAAACAGGCTTAAAACAAAACGTACTCACCAGAGAAAATGAACAGCCAACTCCTAATAAGCTTTTTCAACAGCGCTGGTTAAATTTACACAGTGCCGTGGGTACGAGTCACTCTAGCCTGATTGACAGGTCGCCATGGTAACGACTTGCTAATCACAGATAGACCCGCCCTGAAGCATACTCTGCTTTATGGTCTATTTTCCACAATTTAGTAAATGAGCATCATGCTGTATTAAAGAAGACATGAAACCATAAACTTATTAGGAAAGTGTCTAGTGAAGTAATAAATCAGGTGAGTAAGTATGGTCATTTTACCATTATTTCTAAGGAGTCGCCCCCTGCTGGCCATTAGATAGAATGCAAGTTTAAGTGACTTCCGCGTTTGCTTCGCTTCTCAGACCGGAAGCTTACCTGGGGATAACCGGACAATATTTTCTCCATCAACTCCGATCCAGTTTCGGTAAAACTAGTGAAAAGTTGTGTTTGTACAGTAATCAGTAATAATAATAATAATAATAATAATCTTTATTTGTAGAGCACTTTTCAAAAACAAGTTACAAAGTGCTTTAACAAGTGTAAAGAGAATAATACCCAAGAGACAATAATACAAAAACAATACAAGATAAAAGCATGAAAAACATTGAAAAGACTAAAATACATGTTTAAGATAAATATAAAATTAGTAAAATACAACAAAATAAAAGGGATAAAATAAAGTCAAATAAGATCGAGAAAGGCTCTCCTATAAAAATATGTTTTAAGAAGGGACCTAGTAAGGCCTAGTCTCAAATAGATTCAGCCGGTGCTGCTAAGCCTTGCCCTTCTGCTGGGCTCGGGGAAGTTGGCCAGTCGAAAGCAAGTGGGATTTCAGGGAGGGGGGCCTTAAAGAGACAGGAAAGAGGGTGAAAAGAGATGCTGTAGCAAAGGACAGTGTGAGGAAAATGTGTATTTTAAACGTTATTTTCTAGTAGAAACCCTAAATACAAGTATGGACCTGAAAATGAGTATTCTACGGCACCTTTAATTACATTTTTAAAAACAAAATGTAATACTGCCTCTACCCACAGTGTGAAATATTTGCCTTCTTCTCAGTTTTTAGAAAGTGCCTTTTCTTTATGTAAGACTGAAAATTAAAGATTCTGCTAACAGATCAATGTAGGCTTAAACCTGACAAATACGTGCCTGGTACTGTCTGTCCCATCATGGTATGACTGACCCCTAAATGGCAACTCCATCAATTCAGTGTCAATCCTCCTCGCAGCAAAGGCACAGAGGGAAGTGAGGCAGCATTAATTATGAGCCGTCAAGCTCCAAGGGACAGTTAATCTTTGTCATTTTGCTACTAGAGACGTTTGGATCTGCCACCAAGATTGGAGCCAGGTCGCAGATTTTGACCCGTAACTAAGTATAAGAATTCTGCTCACGCTCGTGAAAGAAACCTATTCTGCTTTTTTCCCCACACATCCCCTCTAGGCTGTTTTAGTCCATGCAGTAATGTCTTTTCTGACTGAAATGTTTCCGGGGTTTAGAGAGACCTCTGAAAAAACACCATTCATCTAAATAGTTAGAATTCAAATAACCTGAAGTGAGCTGGCTCGCAATAAATCTAGACAATTTGTCTATGACGTCATTTAAAAACCCTTGAGAATGCAGTTATATCTCACTGAAGTTATTTTATTTTATTTGATTGTATTTTATTAAGCATCATATTATGAACCAAAGACAAAGTTGTCCTAACATATCATGACTTTTATCATTTGTTATATTTATAACCTACCATTATCACCTGTCATTTTGATTATTTTGACAGAGAAATTTAAATTTTTCCATCAGTATTAATTATTGCCTATCTAATTAGCAACACTTCTCTAATTGAATTTGTTAAGGCAGAGCGCCTAAATATCCAGCTTGTTGGAAAAAAAACAAGTCTCTCCTTCCTCTAACGATGCCACAGTAACACACAGAGGCTAGTGGGGGCCATCATAACCCAGGTGTAAAGAGCTGATTGATTCTCACAGGCGAGCCAGGCAACAAAGCACCACAGAAAAAAGCAGAGAAGACTCAGTGAGGGAACATTTTGACAGAATTGGGGCATCGCCTCGATTATACCTTCTCAGTGCCCTTTTGTGTGTGTTTAATATCTCTGGAACAAGACAGGTTTCACTGCAATAAAAATGATGACGATAATAAATAAATAAATCGTTTTTTTTTTTACAGCAAATGTAAAGTCCAGCGATTCACGTGAGGCAGACCCTCGTGGGTGCATACATACATTGTCTCCATGCTGACATCAGGCTGAGGACACAAACATTCTGTGTTAACAGCTTAAGCTGCAGTGCAGTATGCAGGGTCACGGGCACAGGTGTAGGAAATATAAAGAGGAGATTTCAGGGCTGCTTAAGCTGCTAATTCTGTAAATGCCTCCACACAGGTTATATTCAAATACACGCACTGTTTGCCTTTCATCTGCTCCCCACCACATGCTCAATCTTTTGCTTTGACAACGCTTTGCACGTCCAAGGTGTTGAATAGCGCTCTCAAGAGACTATGCCACCTAGCAGAGAGGCAGAGAGAAGAGGGAAACTCTGAGTGGAGCTTCTATAAAGATTAATGAGGCTCCTGTTGTTGATGTCAGTTTTAGGCCATCTCTGCATGGAGACAAGCGTGGGATGTTTGAGGAAAGAGACCTGCCGTGCAGCATCTCCTGTTTTGAGCTCAGCTCTTCTTATCTTGGAAACAGAAAGATGTGGTGGGGAGGAGGGCAGATCCTGATGTTGGCAGTGTGTGTGTGGGCGGGGTGGGTGCGGAGTTGATGGAGCAGCACTGTGAACAAGGAGGATGTGTTGACTGTGTAAAGTTCAAAGGCATCATCAGCTTCATTTGTGGCATCAGAGCAACTCGGCTCAGGAAAACCCCAGCAGCTGCTCCATCTGGACACCTAGCTTCTGTCGCTATCATCTCCACGGTAACGCCCTAGGAGGAGCTTACTACCACGCTGACAAATGTGGATGACACATGAGTGGCTGTGTGGATGATTCGAGACCAAACATCATTCCTGCTATAGTACCGTTGATGCACGGCTTTACTGTAAACTACTCTAATTATATCCAACCTTTTCATTTGTATTTACTGGGCATATATTTAGCTACTTTCTGACTGATACTGTATAGTAGATCAACCTGTGACTATTTCAGCATTTAGATTAGTTCTTCTGAATATCTGGTTTCTGCCTTGTTACACAGAAAATGCATGATGTTTATAGATACCGTAACAGCTGCTTCATACAGCAAAGTAAAAAAGAAAGATGAATCACTCAGATGGGAGCAACAAATAAAACAACAATGTTGCATTCATAGGTAAAACAACCCTGAGAAGCGATGATGAAACATGTCCTCTTTTATGCTAGCAGGCCTCACCATTATATATTATTCACAGAATACACAGACAGTGCCAACACTAGCTTGAACATTAGCCAAAAGAAAACTTTTTGATCCTCAAACATGAGCATACATTTCCAGGCTTGATCAACTTGTCTGTACAAAACGTGACAGCAGAAAACTTCTTTATAAAAATTTTATTTCATCATTGGCTTGCATCTACACATATACAGAGTGTTTGAAACATTTATATAATGCAGATACTGATGCTAAACTTTGTATTTGTATTTACCTCAGTAGTCACAGTAGATCAGACCAGCTTATTTTGGAGGTTTGGAGGTTTGGGAACAGCTGTCAGTCCACCACCAGTATTGTAACACCACTAGCAATGACTGCTCATGACCAAAGGTGTCACCAAATTGAGGAAAAATGTTTCTTAAATCATGACTTTAAATGCCAAACTCTAAATTAATGTGTGCCCGTTATATGGATTATCCACCTTTAACAGAAAAAGTTGAGCGTGGGTGAGGCAACTGCGCATTGATTTGTTGTGTTGTCAGCACAGAGGTGTTAATGCATTTTTCTGACTAACAACTGATGGAATGATACATTTGGGAGGGGATGGGGTATTCACACCTTGTTATTCATAGATTTGCTCCATGAAAATGTCTTTTTTTAGCAGAGGGTTAAGCGCATACACACACATTTTATTATTATCCGGAGCTTATGGCTCGGTGCATTCAAGAAGAATGACACTGCAGAAAATAAGTAGCTGCCAGATGCCATTATAGATCCCCTAATTTGTATTCTCAAATATTTGAAGAACATCTGTCAATAAAGACGGGCGCTTTTCCTGGACAGCAATAAATTAGCAATGGGTTCAAAGAGAAGGTTTTATCTGGCTCCTTTTCAGTACAGCACCTGTCGTGTTTGGAGTGACTCTGTGCCAATCACCACATCAGAGAGATGATTACCATGTCCAAATTTGAACACCCGATTAGGTAGGCTTTACTGTTTACACTCTCTTTAATTTGGAGGACAGAGCTGTTCTGTAATACAGGTGATGACCATGGGATAAAATATGCAAAGAGGCCTCCGTTCTGCCCTCTCTTACTGCTCACCTTGAGGAGGTAAAATGCCCGAACTAATGGAGTCATTATTTGTAAAAGTTATTCTCAGGGTAAATCCACCAACATTGTGACGGTTTACAAAATAAATGGTGTTTGAGAGATTGCTTGAAACTACATCGTACATTGCATCAAAGTGAAACAAAATATCCTGTTAATTCAAAAAATTGAAAACAAATTACAAACTCCTCGTTGTGTGCTATAATTGCACTGTTTCGTAAGTCACTTGATGAATGTGTTGCTGAAAAGAATAGCTCAGAATTAATCAAGACAAAACGAATGAAATATATTTCATCACCTCACCTGGGTCCATGTGAACCATACAGCACTTTATAGTATTGAGCTTTACCTCATCCTATTTGTCACTGTCCACAGGGAGACAAAGATATCTGCAACAGAAGATGAATCTATTGGTTCTCTGGCTTCTCTGTTTTAGTGTAATGCCAAAACCTGAATACCTGGAGAGAAATCTTTCTTTTGCGCCTGTCTAAATTTTTGCCGTTGATAAGTGACTCCCTGTGGAACACAGTTGGCTGATAAGACATTACAACAATCTTATTTTTCCTAGGGACAAATTAGTGTTTAATTTTCAGTGATTATATAAATTACCATGTAGCAACTCGTGATGTGATAATTGTGCATAATATAATTAAAAATTCAATAAAAGCTCATAATGTAGTAATCCGCCTATGATGTAGTTAAAACAAAGAACACATAATGTAATCTCTTTTGTTTCTTTACATATACATATTGTGCAGGTCATATGTGATTAGATTTTTTTTAATAATGTAAAAACATAACAGAACATGCACACACACTACCATAAGTCTCATCTCTGGTGTTTGTTCCTGGCAGTGGATGCAGGTGCTTCCCTCATTATTGTAAACAACGGCGCTGGCCAAAGTCCCATGTCTCGCCTGCTTCATGTTCCTCCTTGTCTCATCTGTCCTCTTATATCAAGATACTCTTCTCTCTTGGCAACTAATGCACACTCGGGCGTCCAAGTGAGGAGTCCCTCTTTGGCTGAAAGTGCAAGTCCTCCAGGTTGTACCGGGACATGTAAAGTGCTAATTTGTTGTTTTTCACCAAAAATGAAACACATGGTTACCTTAAAAAAACTTAGTGCAGGTCAGTGAGAGATGTAGGGCAGAGGGAGCATGAAAAATGGGTGAGGTCTCCCTGTGTAACCAAGCTCGTCTAATGAGCCGTCGTAGCGTAATTTGGCCTCATGGTCCGTCTCTCTCTGGTCCCCCTGCTCAACACGGCCAGAGGGGTCAGCAGGCTCAATATCCCCATCTTTAATTACTCACCTCATTAACGCAAGGCCCCTCTCACTCTATTGCGGCACGATGGACGCTCAGCAACTGCAGCAAGCCTCTCATAACACAGCCTGATCGATTGGGCACGCTCTTTTTACAGCTGTTAACATTATTGGCACGATCAAAAAAGATGACTGGAATGGAAGTTCAGGGTACAGTATGTCAAGACAGGAACCATAGCATTTGTTATTAATGCAGTAATACTATGATATCTGGTTTTAATTTTGGTATGATATACTTAAACTTGCTGTGGAAGATAATTCATGGTTTCTCTGGCGTCTCCTCCTGGTTTCTTTGAATCATAGACATTAACAGAGTCAAACTAAGTGGAAAGAAAACACATTTGTAGTAAGCCTTTGGAAAAGAACTAAGCACCCCCCCCCAATCCTAAAGTGGCAGATTAAATAAAAGTTCTGAATAATGCATAAATGCAAACCTCTCTCAGGGATCAGTTTCCTCTCTGCTGACCAGTGATAAATCACGCCTGCATTATCAGTCCTGCTAAAGTGAGGAGGACGATAAGCAAGGTGCCACAGAGACAATGATAAATACGCTACTCATCCTTTCCATGGGAGATGGAGGGGATTTTTTGATCCGCTTTGGTCTATCATGACATCTGTATTATTGATTCTCTTTCCTTTGTGCTGCTTTGGCTTAGGTTTCTAATTGGATCCATTCTCTGCCTGATTCAAATAATACTTTATGCTAGCATATCAAAGAAAGGGTCACATTTCTATCTTGTGCTAAAATTGCAGATTTTTTACATGAAACGGACTGTATTTTATTTTTCATTTAATTCAAAGAATTCAGTTTATTTCTGCTTTCATCTTTTAGTTCTTTAATTTTATTTTCTATAATATCTTTGAAGAGGAAGCAAACTGTGTGGGAAACTCCCACAACACAAAAAAAGATTAGGTTGAATTAATACAGTGCATTGCGACAAAGTCACATAGCTGTTTGATTTTCCCAGCTGTGGCATCTACTTTAAACTAAATTCATCCAGGATTTCTCTTCACTTGAAATCTTTCAGAAAACAATTTTAAGACGTTAACGATTTTTGTATGCAAGTTCATATTTTATACTACTACAGTTTGGTACTTATCCCATTAAAGAAAAAAAAAAATACTCTTATCTTTATGGTTCATGTGTCCCTTCAAAATACTAAATAGGATGTAGAGGCACAGTTAACCCCAACATTGTCTAAATCTTACCCAGAGGCGCTATAGTGGGTATAGTAGCATCTAATATTGGCACAGAGGCATCTAATATAGTGACATATCACTTCCAGCCAGTTTGTTCCATTTATTTGATTCCTCTCTCTGGAAAGAACCTATTGTGTTTGAGGCCTGGAGTTATTGCATCCATTTGTTTGCTGGAGAGCAGCTTTATCGAAGAGCAGCTACAGTAGAATATGTTTTCTGAATACGACAGGCGGCTTCAGTCCTCTCCTCCACTCTGTTTTGATTTGACATGATTAATATTGTCAGGGACAGTATTAATGAAAGTCTATTTTTAAACCCCAGACAAAACCAGAGCTTTCATAGCATAGCTTTCGCTTGTGCAAGAATAAATTGAGAGCTTCAGCTTTTTACATGCTTGGCTGTTTTTGCATTCTATATTTAAATGCCACAGTGATGAGACAGTATGTTCTGCCTGTGTGTTGCTGTTTGTTTTGCTCTGATTCTCTGTTGTTAATGCTTACGCTGCATATAGTAGTAAGGTGCATCTGTCAGTATTAACTGTTGCTAGTTCTTATACCTATACAGTGGGGGAAAAAAGTATTTGACCCCTTGCTGATTTTGCAGGTTTGCCCACTTACAAAGAATGCAACAATCTACAATTTTAATCATATGTACATTCTAACAGTGAAAGACAGAATCCCAAAGAAAATTCCAGAAAATCACATCATATGAATTTATAAAAATTGATAACCATCTGATGAGGAAAAACAAGTATTTGACCCCCTACCAAACAGCAAGTATTCTGGCTCCTACAAGCCAGTTAGTCTTTCTTTAAGACACAGCCCCAATCCCAACCAATTATCTACATCAAATACACCTGCCTCACCTCGTTACCTGTATAAAAGACACCTGTCAACACCCAAACAACCAGCATCCAACATCACCACCATGGGCAAGACCAAAGAGCTTTCTACGGACATCAGG
>NC_060169.1:30136694-30177306 GCF_021292245.1 Micropterus dolomieu | reverse complement strand
GAGAGCTGAAGATGGGTCGAGGATGGGTGTTTCAGAACGACAACGACCCTAAGCACACCGCCAAAGCAACAAAAGAGTGGCTGAAGAAGAAGCACATCAAGGTTCTGGAGTGGCCTAGCCAGTCTCCAGACCTGAATCCAATTGAAAATCTTTGGAGGGAGCTTAAAATTGGAGTTGCCAGGCGACAACCTCGGAACCTGAATGATTTGGAGGCTGTCTGCAGGGAGGAGTGGGCCAACATCCCTGCCGAAATGTGCACAAACCTTGTCACCAACTATAAAAACCGTTTGACATCTGTGCTGGCCAATAATGGCTTTTCTACAAAATATTAACATGCTGTTTGTCCAGGGGGTCAAATACTTGTTTTTCCTCATCAGATGGTTATCAATTTTAATAAATTCATATGATGTGATTTTCTGGAATTTTCTTTGGGATTCTGTCTTTCACTGTTAGAATGTACATATGATTAAAATTGTAGATTGTTGCATTCTTTGTAAGTGGGCAAACCTGCAAAATCAGCAAGGGGTCAAATACTTATTTCCCCCACTGTATGTTGTTACAGTAATCAGGTCATAAAAATTCCTGAACATTTATTCCTTGGCACAAAAAATAATTATGTTTTTGATTCATGCTGTGTGTGTGTCTTCTGAGGCTTTATAAAACAGAAATACGGAGACATGCATTATTACCATCATGCTGTTTGTCTGTGTTCATTATGAGTGAGTGATCCCTAAACAACAAAACTGTGTGTGTATGAGAGAGAGAGAGAGAGATAATCTGTGGTTGTATTAGCCAATGTACAATTTAAATAAAAAAATTGTATAAGAAAAGCCATTTTATTTTCACAACAGCAGCCTTCCCAGTCAAGAGTTATGAAACAGCAGACATCCTCAGTTGAGATCTGCAGTTTGGAAGTATTACAGACATGTCTTGCAGGATGTGAATTCTGTATGCCCAGGGCAAAATTTTGAAAATACTCTTTTGCACTGGCACTACAGTACCAAAAATCACAAAAAAAATACAAAAATACTTTTGTACAATACAACACTTGAAATCATGGAGTTGAAGCACCCGCACCTGTTACAAGTATACCGTTAATACTAACTAAAGTAACAACAGCTACTACCTAACTTAACTACCAACCACTAACACTATTACTACCAGTAATACAACAGTAAAGCATGTTTATAAAGTAGACTGTTACATTATCTAATAGTCGTAATGTATATTGATTACAGCAAACATGTAAAATGAATTACATTTTAAAATACTTAAAGTGACAACTTTAGAATTTTTAATTTCTGAAGTTCAAAAATGTAATATTTAAAGGTTACAATAGAGTAAATAGCAAAATATATTTCAGTGTGTTCAAAAGAAGCTGGACACATCATTCAACTTGACATGACATAAACAGCCCATTTATCAGATGCCTTAACCAGAGACATCAGTGTTACACATCAGTATGATGTCTGTCATCATATTCATCACTGTCGTCAGTGATCATGATATCCTCGGTATCCTTGTCAGTCTGACAGGAAGCACACTTTAAAAGGCAATTTGGCATATTTTTACAATATTAATATGAAGACAAAATAAAAAAAATAAGACAGTGAGTATCAATCAATACCTTTTTTAGTCACATTTGGCATAATTTACACGTTATCTCTCATTTATTTAATCCATGCAAAAAGCAAAGTCTAAAAACAATTTAGAGTTTTATGGGGGTTTTCTTGGCCAAGACTAGTTGCCAGGCAACCAGTGGATTCCAGGAAGTTACTGCTTCCAGCAAAGATATTGTAAATTGTTGTGTTTTGATTTTTTTTGTTTACATTATACTAACAAGATATAATGTTAATTAGTGAGCTCTAGAGGTGCTGGAAGGTAAATTTAGTTACCTTTGGACAGAGCCAGGCTAGCTGTTTCCCTCAAAACGTCAAACTATTCCTTTAAGAGGCTCCAAGTATAAGCAACACATTTGGGGATGACGTCTGACTGCATGCCTCAGATACTCTGAAATCAACAAACCCAACATAATTAATATGGTGTTAATAAATTAGCTTGTGATTTATTTATCTGTGGCAAAAGCTACAAACACTGAAATATATTTTAATTTTAATTTGAAAAAGCACCACACTGTAATCCCAAATTCACCCGTGTGCACTGAACTGTGAGAATATGTGTACATATTTTTAGTCCATATAGCCGTGACCATATACCAGTCAACTGAGGCTTGTGATGCCAGCATGCATGGTTTGCTGTGCAGCCGCCCATTCATGTGTGTTCTTACATGCCCTGTGTACTGGCAACGCTTAGACAAAACAACCGCTCCATTATAACAAATGGACTTTCATACCCATCAGCAAGGGAGAAGTGTTTTATAATCAATTTAGATTAACACTTAGCAGGCTTAAACACTTCAGGGTATCGAACGGGAAAACATTTACATACAGAAGGAAGTAAATTGTAATATGTAACAGATTAAATATAACTTAGACTACTATTGTACGGTGCTTAGAACTAAAATATGATACTCATTCAAATGAAACCATTGTTGGCAGGACAGAAGCCTGCACCAAATAGCGGACAATACTAAGATTTTGTTTAGGTTTTTTCCTTCATTTTGGTGCTCTGTAGTGCTTTGCTACTACTATAAAGAAAATGGTGAATTTACCTTCATTTAAGTTTGATGGTAAGGTATTCAGACAATGTGCGTTGCTTTTTGTTTTTGGTAAATACTTTTACCATGATGCTTTCTTGAATCAAATATCACATGGAGAAAATAAGTTTTGTAGTTACAGTGTTGGTCTGGTCTTGGTGAGGACAGCAGGCGTTGCTGGTTTGGTTCAAGGAGGCCTGTTTTAATTTTGAAGGTGTCATGGGGCTAATTCAACTAAACATCTGTGCTGTGATGTCCTGACTTACTTTCACCTGCCCCTCAACCCACTGTTCAGTCTGTTCATACAAAGATGCTCATGCCAACATTGCACATCACGGCGGCACAAATCCTGTGTCTTTTAACAGTCTTCCCAGTTTTATAGTTTAGAAAACTTAACCCAGTAAGTGTTGGCTCTTATTTAATGATCATCCTCTCCTCAGCACAAATCCAGGTCTGTTATTGTATTGTGACAGACAGATGAGTCTTCAGCAGTTGATAATCTCTTAGGTTACACCTTCTCAATGAATATCAGTCACCTATGGTGTATGGTATATAAACTAGGTGAGGCGAGGGGAAATAGCTATTTTAAAAATCACATTTGGTTAATGAGCCCTGCATTTCCACAGCTGCACCAGGGAGCATATTGGAATAAATGAATATCTATGTACTTGGAGTGCTCCTGTTCAGCGGTAAAGTTTCCTGTCTCCGGCCAATGGCACCTCCTGTTATGGAGGTCTTAAAGGGCCAAGTTCTTCTTGGCCCTTGGGAGAGGGGGAGAGTCATTATGAGTAGTCTTCCTCTGCAGCAGGGTGGGTCAGCAGTTTAGATTAGCATTTTAATGAGAGGAACTCTGGGAAAGCACAGCAGGATGACCTATCAGGTGACATTCGGAGTATGTAAATGATTAATTACAGTATCTAAAATGCATTGGGATCATTCGCTTGTTAAGTGAATGAGGGGCCTGTCAGAATGCAATTCCAGTATTGATACCATCTCCCTGTATCACAGCTTCCCCCAGTCATCCACCAAATGGTATGTGATGATAATTAAGTGGGAATTAATGAGATTTCTGAAGGTAATTTTTAAGAACATCATCCAGTGAAAGCTGCTATTAACTGCTGTACAGCCATAGGCACCTGTTGGGCTCAAAGTAGACATATTTTCATTGTTTTATTGCTTTTTAATGAAATCCTCATTATATGTAACTTGGCTTCACCTTCTAATTAGAGGTTTGTTATTGCAAAAAAACAACAAAATAACATAATACTAATTTATGAAACCCTGTTAAGTTATGCACAAATTAATTTAACCTTGATAGAGAAGAAGCTAAATTATTCATTGCATGCTCCAGACTGTATTTCATCTCACTCTAAAACAGTAAAGCAAACTGACATGACAGCAGTCTTAAAATTTGTGGCCAATGAGCATGATGCCTCTCACCCAGCTTTGGCTTTTAACATACCATTTAATTACATGAATTTTGAAATTAGTGCTACCTTCCGATTAACCCTTTCCTTTGCAGACAGACCTTTGCTTAAAAAGCACCTGATCACTATCTGAATCACACATAAATCATATGAAATTAGTTATTGTCTGAAACAGGTGAGCGGAGGTCAGAAAAAAAGGCAACAAATAAAAGTGAAATAATAGTTAACCACTTGTCCTATTTGTTACTCGGTAAAATAGAAAGTGGCAATGAAAATTATTTTGTGAGAAAGTGTAGACATACTTTATGAAATCACATTTACTGTAGCTTTTATTCATTACCGTATTAAAAGTCAGTGGGTAATCTGCATTGAGAAACAAGGACTGACTTTTAAACCCTCTTCTCCCAAAGCCCTTTTAAAAGTATCTCAGAGACTATTTGTAATATTTAATGGCTACCACAACTGGCATTAACTTTGTGAAAGCTGCACTTAAGATTTGATGTGTGTCACAGGTCTGACTCGCAGTTCCAAGGCAAGCCACTTTAATTGACAGGGAAGGGATGGATAGGGATGATATCCAATATGTGATTTTAGGTTCCTCCTTGGAGATGATCTATGGGATGGTGTGAGGCAAGCTGTGTTGGACAGAATACAAATGATTTTGTAATAGTGTGTCAGTGTGTCTCATCAGCTAGACACAACTGCATCAGTGGTGCAGAGGTCTGGAAAACAAATCTTATCAGTGCCACACCAGGTCTGCTCACCAGGTGTACCCCTGATATAGTGTGTCTCTAGTGGAGAGGTTCACACCGGGGTTAGAAACGAAGAGTCCTCCTCACACAAAGTGTAATTGCAAGACAGTGTTTAGTGTAGGAGCGAGTGGGACAGGTACACAGGCCAGAGAGAACGAGGATCACTGATGAAACCACGCAGCAAGGTCATTTTGAGGAAATCTAGTCCATGCGGTGAAACGTGAACCTTCAAAATGTCACATACAGTAGATACAAGGATGTATTCATTCACCTTTCACTGTATGTTCGGGGCAAAAAATCATTTCTAAACTCATTCACTATAAATCTAACTTTCTTCAGCAGAAGACTATGTCTGTTTGACATCATGTTTTTGTTTGTACAGCCAATTATGTCCTCCTGCATGCACTAACCACTCTTATACAATTCAAGGCCAGTGTAGCAAAGCCTTGAACAAAGCTGGTAGTGGCTGGTAGTGTATACATGTAATTACCACCCAGGGACTGTGCTTAGTGGTTCATGGCATCCAAAACACCGCCTGCCCCGTGCTTTCTTAATTACTCTAATTATACTGCTGAATCTTTTTGCAGCTTTACTTCTGATTACTTCCTGAGAACAAGCCAGTGGGAAACAAACTTAAACACACACAAGGTTTAAGCAAAGCACTGAAAACAAAAACCTAAAAAGCTCTCATTGTAACCTAGCCAATACACACCAAATGCACATGTAAACTGTGCACCTGCTGTATATTAATGCTTTGTGTGGCTTTAAGAAATCTTAGTGGTATGTAGATGGATGGGTTGATTGCATGTTTTAGCCACTAACAGTTGGTTTTGAAGTTAATGGTGTGTCAAATCGCTTAGTTTAGGTTTCAAAACCAGTCATTTTAATTTTGTATAATCATTTTAGTTTGACTTCATCTGCTTGTTATTGCTACAACAGAGATGAATTGGCTCATTATAGAAAGTGCTGAACAAGGTGAAGTGTTTCAGGTGTAACAATTGATCTACTCAAGGTTTATAGGGTTTGTTCTCTGTAAACTCAAACAGAAAGTTAAAAGTCATTATCTCCAATTTTATTGCCAGTAGTGCTGCATTGTTAGTTGCATGGGCCTTATCATCAATATTCCTTTCATGAAACAGAGTAGGACATGAATAATGGATGAAAAAAAATAATATTCCAAGCCACCATGGGTTTTATTTCTATAACATACAAGAATGCACCTTTCATTAAACTCCATGACCGCCCTCCTCATTGTGCCTGATTTCAATTTCATTCTACACGGCACTGCAGGCCTGTATGTGGGGGTAATTCATGACAATATTGACACCAATCTTGAATGCATTTGACCACCAACAGCTGCTGTAAAACGTCCATTTATATAACGGATCATGTGGTGTGCAGATATCCATATAGTATTGACCTTGAGATGAATAAAGTGAAGACAATACCAACTCCGGGGGCTCTGCCCTGTTTTTGACCCCTACTCTGGCTTCATAGGCAGTGGAAGCGATCGATAAAGTATTTCAAAAAATAATACGTTAAGATATCTCTCACCTTTACGCATTCATTTTGACATTCCTCCAACATCAGGAATGTCATTTCTAGGGAATATAGATGACAGCGGAAGTCCGACTATCCCCTTACATTTTCACAGGATAATAAACTCTTAGCTCTAGATAACAGGACATCTGGCAAAATGGGGAATTATTTTGTGCATCACTGTAACAAGAGAGGACATTGCTCACTAGGGAAACTAGACTGGTGGGTGCCAAATCTCCTAATTAATTCAGAGACTTCCATCATGCCATAAAAAATCTCTGTAGATTAGCAGATTGGACCACAAACAACAAAAACAGTGTCTTTTTTAATGAAAGTGCACACCCTGGTCATATTTCACTTAACGGCTGATGTCAACAGATGTGATGTTATGGGATTGTGCTGGGTTTTATTTCCCCTGGCTTTGTTTCCTGTTTAGTGCTCAAAGCTACACAAATCCCCTGATAAGCAGCAATGGAAGCTGCTTCATTCCTCAGCAGAGAGTTATTTACTAAGTCATTTGGAAAATTAAGTAAAAGGGAAAAAAGCCAGTTTTTGTTTGTTATAAAGCTGAAGACTTTCTATGGAGAAAGGATTTCTGTGCTGCAGATAATGGTTTCCTCCTTGGAGACAACACACAGCATTATGTCAAACCCAGCTCAGTAAATGAAAGGTTTCATACAGTGAAGTGTTATCCCTCTGTAATAGCAACCAAACCACTCTACCAGCCAATAATGAATGAAACAGATAATAATGTAACCAACTACATTATTCAAATGATCCCTCAGCAGTCTGTGTGTAATGATTCTCTATATTTGAAAGTCTATGAAACTGCAACCATTCATTCCTAGGCCACACAAAATCCAGATGTAAATGACTTTATTATGCATGCTTCTCATGTCATTGGGAGTGGACAAGACCATGCTCTCTGCATGGCTCATAAAAAAAGACATTTCTTGAAAAGCCTTAATCAGAATCTGAATCACTTTATTTTGTAAGTCCAGTTCTTTCTGGTTACTCCAGCGCAGCCACATTCATGCAGTAACATGAGAGATCAGTGTGAGAAAGTGAACAAAGCAACTCTAATGTCAGAGTGTGTGTATATGTATACAGCTTCAAAGATTATGAGAACCACTAAGCAGATAACATATCAGAAATTATGAAGTTTTTCAGTGATCCTAGTGCACCGCTCTGTGAGTGGTGTGGTAATGGAGCAGTGGATAAGACATATGCCTTTTGTGTGAATGACCCGGGATCAATTCCCCACTGTGACACATCCACCAACTTAACCCCTAGTCGTTCCAGTGGCGTGCAACGTCTGAGCAAATGTAAGTTGCTTTGGATAAAAGCGTCAGCTAAATGAATTAATCTAAGTAAAACTCATATTTTTCACATAATTGGTTACTTTGTGTATCAGAAACCTTGATGAGACCTTAAATTGCCTTGTTAGCGACAGTATATGGCTTGTTGATTGTACTTTTTAATGTTTAACTACGTGGTGCGAAATGTCATCCCATATATGAGTGGTTACAGGACCAATACTACCAAAGCCAGAGCTTAAATTCGTAATGAAATGTCTTTCAACAAGGTAGTGACCTGCACCACAGGGCACTTCTCCTGACTGCCCCAGCGCCGTGACTCTGTAAAATATACGGCATAGCTCTGTGAGGGGCATATAAGATAAAGATTTCCTGATAACACTTTGCACAATATAGCAGTTGAAGTTCTCCAATTAAAAAAGATCCTACCTGTGGCTTTGTGGTCCACGTATTTCTGAGACCAAGGCTTTGGCACAGGTGAGTGGGATGCTTAGTGTGAAGACAGATGACACAGCAGAAGCCAGTCTGCATCTCGCAGTCTGACTGCATTATCCAGTCTGCACACCCACTCGCAGGGAAGAGTGAAGGAACCAGCAGGGCAGATGGGACCAGTATCTGACTCATTTAAATAGGCCTTGGAGTTGCCAGTTGGCGTTTAGCTTGTGAACTGAGGCAGAAAATAACACCTTCTAAATAATGAAATAAGCCTTCATTTAATGAAAGATTCAGGCTCCATGTCCTTTTACTAAATCTGAAGGCCTTGGATGAGGATTACGTTACTATGGCAGAGCTTCCCCACATGCTAGTGAGTGATGTTGAGCACTATGAATATAGCTCACCCTCTCTCTGCCCCTGTCTTTCCCCTCAGTCGAAAGTCTTTGACTTCTCTTTCTATTGCAGGAGCAGAATTGTTTTTTAAAGCTAAACAACAGGGGATTGACAATTTACACCAAAGACAAAAGATAAGAGGCGCTCATATGTGTAACAGATGGGGCATATTGTGTGAAAGCAGACTAAACATACTGTTGGCAAGACAACTATAGATTCAAATCCAAAGATGTGTATACATTTGATGACTGGTAAATGCATTTTATAATGTGGGCACTGTGGCTGAAAACCCATCAAATCATAACTCATGTTCCTCTAATTAGCCTTTTCTGCTGTGCATCCCAGTGTCCTCGCCGGCATTCAAAAATTACACATCATTAATATTCTGCCATTACTTGGACTACTGCATAATTTTTCACAAGCATAATGTGACTTAACTACAGAAGATGTCAACTCACAGCAACACAGCCTGCAAGATTCCTTGTTATTGCTAATAAACATTCCCCTAAATAATGTTTCACAAGCATAATGTGATTTAACAATCAAAGACACTACTCTACAGCCTTAGGACCTCTATGGTTCCATGTTGAAGGGTTGCAAACACTCAATTGCTACACTGAAGTACCTCCTCAGGCAGAGGTAGGAAGTAACTACTTATAGCAACTCAGTAAGTAACCTAATATATAGTAGAGGCCATACTATCAGTTTATCAAGAATCAGGTGGCTCAGGTGGCCTGTTGATGTCTGCCCCACACACCACAGCATCTGTCAATTGCATGACTGCTCCTGCATTATATACTGCACCCTGTTTCAAAAGGAACTACGTACAATTAAAAAAAGTTAGAAACAGTTTCAGGAGACTTTAGAGGTCCAGTGCCCTCTCACTCCAGACACATTGCCATGTAGCAGTCCAGCAAGTGTTATGTTTCATTGCATATCATTATATAAAAGTCAGTGGTGCATTACTTTAGGCCTTTGCCTTTTCGTAAAGGGAAGACTCACTACTTGTAGCACACTGTTCCTGTCAGAGCAGTAAAGGAGGGCGCTGTCTCCAACAGTGGTATTGCTGTTAACGCTGGACTCTCACCACCTGACCTTGTGGCTGTCTTTGAAATGAGCAGATGGTGGCGACCAGGTCATTTGGTCCTACAGCTGTTCCTTTGGGCTCCATTTGTGTCTAGTTGTGTGGAAATTTCAATAGGTTAATCTTATACTTTGAATGTAACTTTTTGTATGGACTAAAGGGACTCCATAGAGGATATTTTTCTGCTGAGCAGTGGACTTTATTTTTGGACTCCTTGGACTGAGCAAAGGACTCATTATGATAATTTGGTAAATTAACTATGGGGAGCTGAATTAGCATGACACTTAGATGAAGAACAGTTTCTGTGTGTTATAACGTAATTGAAGTCAATGTGCTTTTGCTGGTTGTTAAATTATTCTTTTGACATGGCTCATACATGCCTATCCATTGTAGTGTTTGCTTTAAACTACCTTATAAATGGTCAGACCTTACTATGACCGGAATCCTGACAACGCTGTGAAGCAATGCCAATTTGAAGTAGTTTTCTCTTTTAATAAAGTCCATTAATAAACAGATGTATGATTTTCTATGATGAAACTTTATTTAATTATCTTAATGCAGGATAAATACTTTGAAAAGAGCTAAATCCATGCAGATGCAGGGTAATTGTAGGTGATGTTTGTGTTGTTGAAGTCTTCGATTGGCCATGTCTACAATTAATAATGTTTCCCCACCTCCTTCTTCCAGTGAATATTCCATGAAATTCACCCAGTGTCTTAAGCATTGCTACTGAAAAAAACAAATTGGCTTGTAGCACAGAGCAGAAATGAAGCTCTACAAACAAAGCATGAGAATTATTATCCGAAATAAGAGGCTCTTTGACAAGATCCCATCCTCAGTAGAGGTCAGATGTCTTGGGTCTGAGGCGCCCCCAGCTGATTAGATTATTCTGCTATTCAAGCAGAAGTGCTGCTTGGCACATAAATGTAAAGTGAGAAAATTCAATGTGTAAGGCCAGATGAGATGCTAATAGAAAAGAAGAATTGCCCTCTGAAGAAATTCAAAGGGGAGGCAACGCATATATGATATTTTGAGACTGAGGGCAAGGCTGACGTCTAATGCCATCTCAGCTCTGCTGCTTAAAGAGGAGGATGAGACTCAGAGTGAGATAATCACACAGCACGATCAGCTTTTATGTAGGCAATCATAACAGCAATAATCCCTTCCTATCCCATCAATTCCACTGTTGGCATGCTTGCAGCCCACACCAGGCACTGACCAACTTCTTTGGAAAGCCTTTGACTGTGCAGTTGCTCTTCCATCTCCTTTGTCTCACTCGCTCTACCAAACAAACCTTATCCTACCACAAAACGTGAATCCCACCAAAACTGATCCGACCGCACAAACCTCTGGCAAAGTCTCCTCCGCACAGTTGACACCTTTAATCAGCCGATGTAAGCAGAGCCATAGTCACCGCAAGAAAAGCTGTTCCTCTCACTAAATTAGCCTGTCAATCAGCACATTCCCAAGACTCCCCCATTTCCCTCTGCTGCAGATTAATGGCATGAAGTGAGTTTATCAAAGTCCCATATGCGGAGCGCAATTCATTAACCTCATCTCCAGGATTCAGCGAAAAGCATGTTCTGCCTCACCATTTGTGACTGTCCACAAGCAGAGAAGATAGCATACACAGTAATGGTGCTTGTTAGTATGCTAATGTAAATATCAGTTTAGCACACACCTACAATATCCAAGCAACACATTTCAGACAAGCAAGAATCCCCTCCAGGTTGACATGCATCATGGGAGAGGCACACTGGGAAGGGTGGCCATAAATCAAATCATCCACAACTAACAAGACAAACTTTTTTTCTTTCTTGATGAGCATTTATGAGCCTGGAGATTTACAGCTGGTTAAATATGCAGGAAACCTGAGGTAACTTCATACAAAACTGCTTTGAATACATTGATCAGGCTGCATTTATCTGCCAATCTGCTGATTATTTTACAGGCTCGAAGTCACTTTCTCACTGATGATAAACAATCAAGTTCATGTAATACTTGCTGTGTGCATTTATCTTTTAATCACTACCATAAAGGAGATTATTAGTAGGAAAGCTAGTCAAGGTAGATCCTCTATTTGCAAATATATTTTTACAAATTGGAAAACATTGTGGCAATTCATGATATACTCAATCAAATGTCATTTCTAATAAGGCTAAAAAGTTCCATTGATTTAGTGAGGAAATCATTTTCGTAATCACTTAACTAAGCACAAATGATTCAGAGCTTTGGGTCTGCAGATTGATAACTTATGAGTAAAGGGATTTTTTTAAATGTCATATTAACTTCTGCTGTTCACTGTTCCATTTTTTGACATGGAAGTTTAATGAACCTGGGCAGCTGTGTACACGTGGTGGTGACACCATAGTGGACTTACATTTTATCCTCCAGTGTTGCTATAATTAACATCACTTTATCTGGTGAACCAAGGCTTTAGTGACTCTCGCTCTAAATAGCTTGTGCCTTTTATCCTTGTGTATCTAACATTATCTTGGCAGCGGTATGAAGTCATCTCAGGGAAAGCTCCCCAGTGAGGCCTTAGAGAGAAAATGACCTGAGAGGCGTTCCATGTTGTGACCAGCACAAGGACAGGGAAGTGTTGGCCCAAATGCGCCAAATCTTTGACCATTTCTTGTACATATACTTTAACCATGAGCTCATTGGCTGCATAATGATAATACAGAATTACATTTATATAGCGCTTTATCATAGATACTCAAAGCGCTTCATAGTGAAGTGGAAGGGAATCACCTCAACCACCACCAATGTGTAGCACCCACCTGGGTGATGCACGGCAGCCATTTAGCACCAGAAACACAGCTTGAGGCAGAGAGGGAGGGAAACATTGAGCCACTTACTGCGGGGGATGATTAGATGGCAAAAGCCAGGTTGGGAATTTTGCCATGGCACCGGGGAACCCCCTACTCTTTGCAACAAGTGCCATGGGATATTTAATGACCACAATGAGTCAGGATCTCGGTTTTACATCTCATCCAAAGGACGGCAGCTTCTACAGCGCAGTGTCCCCATCTCGGCACTGGGATCTTATTCTTAGTACCAGTGGGAAGACTGTCGCCTACTGGCCCCCCAGCACCACTTTCAGCAGCAACTTAGTTTTCACAGGAGGTCTCCCATCCAGGTATAGGCCAAGCCCAAACCTGCTTAGCTTTAGTCAGACAGCAGTAGCAGTGTTTATTTGGTATGGCTGCTGGCAATGATGCACGATGGAACATGATGGAACACAACACATGGTTTTGACTTAATTCCATTCAATGCAGTTTCAACCCAGTTTTTAAGGAATAAACCATTATCTATCCCCCTATACATACATAAATGGTATACATGCCTTACGCTACATGTTAAAAATGGCTGCTAGATGGCCATTATTAAAAACACTTCTAACTTATCTTAAGATAATGAGGCTTAAAAAGAAATAGGGCAGGTTTGACTGAGATCGACTGATGTCTCAGGTAATCCCTCAGTCATGGTTGCGCCTTACTTCTCTCATCAGCTCTATCCAGACTCCTCTTCCGTTTACCCAAATTTGGATTTACTTGAAGCTGCTAAAATGGGGTCAAACATTTAGAAACCTATGGGGTGACCAAAGGTCGCAATTTGTGTAGAATAGTCCTGCTTTTTGATTATTTGTCCTCCATCCTGAAGCAAAAAAACTGCATTGTAATAAACAATGTCCATGAATCATTAATTCCTAATATACTGTGCAAACATCAGCTCATAGCCCTCTAAATGTCTCATCTGCCAGCCTGTCAGCAGTGAGAGAGTTTCTATGGTTACAGGGACTCTCGTATGTTCACATGTGCACCTGCCCCTGTGCAACATTGTCTGAGCTTGCAAAATTGAGGTGTGAACACAAGGCGCTTTTTGTAAATTGTCAATGGACAATTTGGCATTGTGAAGAAGCCTATAGTGATGTAGCACCTATGGCCCTGTTCCTGACTCATTCACCTACTTACAGAACATTTATTAAACAGCTTATGCTGTCTTGGTTTGATTTGATCTAAATGTTGGTAAATGATTGACACAAATGGACACAGATGATCAAAGCGTGGGTAGGACAGTGTGATGTGTGGAAATTTCCGTATCGATGCATATTTTATGCATGATGCAAACACTGAATAACTAATTAATTGCCGCTGTTTTGCACACAGGGAACAGCGGCAAGGCTTTGTGAAAAGGGGACACTGTTTCAGATCATGCAGTCTTTTTAGTTTGATTTTCTTTTGTCTGAATAGAGATTTGGTCAATTACTGTCCACATAATCATATGAAAGTTGCTCATTATTTAAGGTTTTGTTGCTAAGGTTTATTTTCTCTTATAGTTCATTACATTAATATATAACAATTGTGTATTTGTATTGTACATTTTTTTTTTTTACAATTGTTTGATTATTTAAGGTTAGCTCACAAAAGTAAATTTGTTGATCCTAAGGTGATATCACAGACATTATCTGTTACACACTATCTGTACATAAACACTTAAATCATGCACACAAACTGTTGTCACCATTTAATATATCCAAAATGCAGTTGCTATACAAATCATTTAATAATTATTTAATCATTTGGATTTAACTGTGTTTTCTGAATACATACCACAAGCCAAATACACACCAGCAGAAAGACATGCCACCCCATACAGTAAATGACCCATATCAAGAAATCCGATTTATTTTCTTCAATGAGAGATAAAAGTGGGACAACCATGTGGGAAATCACATCAAATTACAGTTTCATCTACAGACTAATAGCAGTGTACGTTCAGATATTGGTTCTATTACCATCATAGAATTGCTGATTGTGATCCCATGTGAATTCAATGTCGGCAGCTATTACTTGTTATTTGATTTGCATGTCAGATGAATTTCTATTACTATAACAGCTACTGAGAATATTGACACTCATCTACACTCCCAATGTCTATGCATATTCTGTCTTACCATAATGCAGCAATGCCTGATGGAAGATTCTCAGTTTACAATAATTATAGCCCCTCTCTATTGTAAGAAAGTATTTTATAAACATGAACAGTGACTTACGTCAATGAAAAATTTCTTGACATTCATGTGATGAACAAGCTGACAGGACTGAGAGATGGTATCTTTGGATGAGAAAATGCCATTGTTCTTTAGTTGTTTTGTATATTCAGTGGGAGACACAACACATCTATGTCTGTGTGTGTGGTCAGTTGCAGGCTGTCTGCATTTTCTGTTAACTTGCAAAATAATTTACTGTTGCTTTTACGATGATGAAATGAGGCCTCTGAAAGAAGCAGTGCGAGAACATGATGGTGATAAATTTATTATCAAATGGGGTTTAGCGCTGGGCGGAATAAACATGAAGCACATTATCTCATGATGAAGATGTTGGATAGACTGTCTGTGAATACTGAAAGCTTTTTCTGATCAGAGGTTTTGAGCACTGGCCAGTGATTAAGTTGTAAATTGAGAGGAGGCAGCATGGGTGTAAACTGCCAGGAGGATAATAGCCTGTTGTTTCGGGGGTCAGGGAAAACTAATAATACAAACTCCACTTCTGTATTACTACTCACTCTTTTCCAATTCTACTCAAGAGTAAAAATGGTTTGTCAGTTTTTCTTTTTTTAATATTTGCATGTTTTTTTTTTATTTGTTAACTTCCAAAATGTTGGGCAGGGTGCCATCTGGTGAGAAATGATGTGGGGAGAAGTGTCAAGTATAATTCATAACACTATGTTGTGGGTGTGAGAGGAGCTCTGGGAAAGGGAGTTTCATCAAACTCCAAATGATGTGCCTTTTTCTTCACAGCAAAACAGCAGGACAGTGTTGTTATGTGGCATTTTCCCTCTGCCCTTGGGACGCTTTTTTGAAAATTGTCAGATTTCAATCCAGAAGCCTTGTATTTGGAGATCAGAATGTATATAAACTATGATCTTGCACCATTACTTTAATGCTGCTGCAGAAAATGAAACACCAGTCCGTTTGTCTCAATGCCACTAGTAGCAGACCTTAAAGTCATTATCCAGCTTCAGCATTAAACAGTCCTCTGAGTTTGGACACTATGTTACACAGATAGCCCCCATGCCACAGAGCTTATATAAGACTTGTGTCAACTAAGAGATACACATGAATGGTGCCTGCAGAGCCAACAAGCTGCCAAAGGCTTTACAGCCATTGCTTGGAGCCCCATTAAAATAACACTCTGAACCAAGCTATAACTCACACTCCTGGAACATCTCCACATTGACCCATTGCTGCTTTGATTGGGCATTTCTGTCAAAAGGTCTGCCATCACCGTGGGGGAGGTTTATGAGGCACAGCCAGAAGCTGTGTTTATTTTATGACAGGCATTTCAAATAAACGAAAAAAGAAGAAGAAGAAAACACAAGCAATATAATTAATTCCACCACATGGCCATGAAATGTTGTCCTTTTGTCTGCTGTGGTCATTTTTATGTGGTGTGATGTTGAAGCCGTCCTTTATAGTTTGCTTATTTGATGCACCCCATTTCATGCAGGCAAACTCCCTCATGATCTGCTGCACTTATTGTACTACACGTCCACTCCAGCAGCATGTGTACCATATGTTGTGCTGGGAAAAACACTGTGTTGAGTATATTGTTATAGCTGGTACTGTTTGTATGTATTATTGTGCCTAAGAAGAATCTGTACCACTGAAATTAGATTATGTACATTTACTAATATCCTTAATAGAGGGAAATTATTATCATGCTTATTCTGATGGTAAACTTTTTTTCTTCTGGAAAGTATAAATAAATATTTTCCCACTATGTTTTCAGCGGCAAAAGTTATACATATCTGGTTTAGTCTTATGTACTACTGCCAAATTGTGAATGTCAAGACTTTGTGTGTTTTTTATCTTTATATTTCATTATTTCCCTAACCGGCTTCTTATGATGTGCAACCTGCCAGTCTGTTGGTAATGCATTCTTTCATTTAGCTGGAAATGAAACCGTAAAGCTACAGCAGCATGCTGAACCAAACTGTAAGCACAAGGCAGATTATGACTACTGTTTGCAAGAGTGGCAATGCTTTTCTTTCCTCCTTTTATAGTTGTTTATATTTTTCTTATTTTTCTTATTTTGCTGTTGTAAAAACTGTCAAAACCTCTTTCACGATACTATAGTAATGAGAAAATCCATCTGAGGGAGAACTGCATGATCTTTTTCAGGAGCAATGTTGAGGATTAACTCCTCCAGCAAATTCCATATCACCAGTATTTTACATTTACATTTGCTAGTAAAAATTGACTGATTGTACTGATTATCTGAATAGGAGTGTTGTCAGGACAACAAAATCTACTCACACAGCAGAGCTGTGTTGCGTAAATAAAGTATTGGTTTAAATAAGATGTATTTAAAGTGCAGTGACACACAGGATGAACTGGTATCAGTCAATATTCAAAAGGATAGAGTTGGCAGCGTTTTATTGTCTTGAATTAACAAAGACATGAGTAGACCACAATCTCAAAGTTGGAGTAGCAAAATCCCATCAGTGGATTGCTTCAGACCACAGCTTTCTTGCTTGTTTGTTTGTCTGTCCATCCATCCATCCATTGATCTATCAGTGTAGTCTGTTGCAGAGAAGACCTACAAAACATGCATGTGGTAGCCAGTGCCCAGTTCAGACACATCTTTTTCACAACAAAAATGAGACAACATTTAACTGATTTAACAAATGGTCTTATTCAGCGATCTCTATGCATCTGCGGAACCACAGCTCCTTGGTAGTAAAACAATAAAACCTCTGCCACTCAAAACATCTCTTATTCAGAGACCTTTTGCACTACTGTTAGTAAGAAGCATCTTGCATTTAGTAATTTTATCTGGTGTTAACAGTTCTTGGAAGAAAACAAGCTAGCTATAGGCTATTCATCTACAATCCACTGAGCATGAGCGTTAGACAAGAAGCAACAGCAAAACAGCTTATATCTACCAAAAGACGCAGGCTAACACTGACATTTAAAAAAGGTAAGCTAACCTAACATTATTAAGTGGCCTTGAATATAACATATAATAATATAACAGACCTTTTGCTACATTTGCACCTGCTGTCCAGACTAAAACTGCGAATCCGAAGACCTAAAAGTCTGAAAACGCTGCTGACTCCGTTTCTGTTTTAAAACTACGGGGTAGCATTTTAGTGCAAAAACGGAGGACTTTAACACAGACACTCACCTTTTGTTTCCTGATCTTCCTGGTCTTTTCACGCAAAGCAAACAAACAATGCTACTGACAATGTTTATGTTTTGGTGTTTTTATTTAAAGATTTTGTACTGTGCAAATAACACTTATACACTTGTACTGTGCATGTCTCCGTATTTACTTTGCAACGACTCCCAGTCTGTTTCAGCAGCCACAGGCGTCCCATCTTACTTTCAGTAACAGTTCCACCTCGTTGTCGGTCCATAAAAAAAATCTGTGATTCTTTGTCTGTAGTATTACTTTCTTCTTTCGCCAAATCTTCTGCAACTGCGGAATTGACAATCTGTTTGCTGTTTACATTGGCATGCACATGCCCAGTGTATGTGAACGGCCAGTAGATGTGCGTTTTCAGATGTTTTAATAGAGACGGAGATCAATTCTGATACGCAGTTGTCAAATTTTTCTTGACCAATGTGTGATCTGTAAAGTGAATTAATCAGTCAGGAAATGGTATCATCATAATTTAAATGTATACTGATAATGATAGATGGCTTTCATCACGTCCATCCTTATGTAATAATAGTGGGATTTCTATTGCATCTACTTCATCAGCAAGGAAGAATGCAAATGCTACTTCTGCCATTGGAAGTCGAGTCAAGCCAACTCCAAGCTGTTTTACTTCAGGCATGCATTTTGATACCTCGCCCCACTGCAGTCAGATACTCTCACCTACTTTCGAGGCAGACCACAGCTCATCTCAAACAAGCCTAATGTCTTTTCCACTGGCCTCGCTATAGACAAGAATGACACCTGTAACCATGGTAACTGTATACAACAAAGATGGCAACAGCTGCAGCTTCAAAATCCAAGTGTATGACACAAATTGAACAAACATGTCACTGATGAAAGCTAACGACTAAAATGTCCTTCCATCCATCGTCAACCGCTTATCCTGTGTACAGGGTTGCAGGGGGGCTGGAGCCAATCCCAGCTGACATTGGGCAAAAGGCAGGGTACACCCTGGACAGGTTGCCAGTCCATTGCAGGTCCACACAACCACTCACACCTAAGGACAATTTAGAGACACCAATTAACCTAGCCTGCATGTCTTTGGATGGTGGGAGAAAGCCGGAGCACCCAGAGAGAACATGCAAACTCCACGCAGAAAGGCTGGGGCAACCAGGGTTTGAACCCACGACCTTCTTGCTGTGAGGCAACAGTGCTAACCACTGCACCAACATTGCCCACGATGAAAATGTATTTATGTATTTATTAAAAAAAAAATTTATTTTAAAATTTTTTTCCCATAGCCATATACAGATCTTACATTAATGCCAGGTGGAAATGGGATAGTAGTCAATGTTTTATATCACAGAATTCATATGATTTAACATACGTGGCTCCATTAAGCTACACAGTGCATACATTCAAAATCTAATTTAATCCATTTAAAAGTACGTAAGCTATTCAAAAGTAACTAAGTAAGCTATTCAAAGTATTTGTATTCTGATTACTGCAATGTTGTTTCCAGTCACTGTAATGGATTATGGTTGCAGCTTTGTTTTTATGAACCCATTTCATATTTAGTTATTGCCAAGCCCTGTGTGTCACAGACACCTATAATCACACCACTTTCTTACATAGCACAGTGGCAAAAATAAGACATTAGAAGCCTGGCAGTTGTATTAAAGTCCATTAGGCAGATTTATTGTTCTCTCTAAGAATGCATATTTGAACCAAACACCCATTTCACATTTCCAATAAGTCATGCTCGATTAAATTCAATGTGTTGAAGATGTAAGAGTATTATTAAGCTGAGCGGGTATGTGAATTAATTAAAGTCCTACTTTTTATTTCAATATAAATGTCAAGCTCTGCATGTGTCAGGATATTGAAATCAATCAGGCTTTAATATAACAGGATCCTCCGGCATCATCACCACGTCTACGTCACATGTTGGCTGCTCGTGCATGGGAGTGGGAGGAGGGCTAAACGCTCAGACTTTCTGTCCTCTGATTTAGACCGGTGTTTCCATGTCTTTGACACCAGAGCAGACGCGTGTCATTGAGAAATGGCTCCTAATCATTCTTAAGAACAGTGAATCACCGCTGGAAAAATGGATTTGTTGTGGCTACTTAACACACTGTTGTCATTGTTGATCTGAAAATATTTCCTTTAGTATTCTGTCAACAGAAATTCATTGGTATGATAGCAACAGCTAATCCTTGGTTTTATTTGCACAATTGTGGCAACTTTATGGGGTCTATAAAAAAGCCAAGGATTCACTAGGGAAAAAAACGTGTGAATTCAACAGCAAACCTCTTGTTTTTGTAAACACACAAAACTCAGCAAGCAAATTTATTTCAGTGCATGATATATTATAATTATGCTGTGTATAACAGCTTAATTCAAGAGCAAATGACAGATGGATTGAGTTTGATTTTGTATGTTAAATTTCATTTGTGCACAGGGTACATGAATAAAGAAAAACTTTAGGAATTACTATTATATAGTTGTATCAGTAGTAGGAGTGACAGTCTGACTGTAATGTGTACATGCTGATAACTAACTACGCTGTCCTTTAATCTCCTCTGCCTGTGGCCAAATCATTATCAGTTGGTCCGGTTGCAAAGTTGCAGGTAGTAATTACAAACCAATTTATATTTTAATGAGCATGACATTAGATGGAAGTGTTGAAGGGGCCGTGCTCAACGATGCTAAGCGGAGGCAGGGAGCTAAGTTTTGAGCCCTATTAAAGGAGGAAGAAAACCAGCTGACTATGATTTGTGGTAATTGGCATTGCGTTCTGCTTGAGCGCGCATACACAGCCCATTCAGTCACACTGTGTGGCTTCGATTCAAAAAAGCAGTAAAAAGCATAATTATGTTTATTACTTTTCCCCCACAAAGTGAGTGCAATCGATCCCAACAGGATGGCTTCAGTCTCTCACAAGATATGACACTCTGTAATATAACACCTAATTATTTTTGCTGACTGATCTGGAGCCTGGAAACATGCACATAATGAGCCATACTTCTGCTCTTCCCACTTGAATTGTTAGGTACAGTACAGTGGTAAAAATGAGAGCCAATATAAAAAGTTAGAATCCACTGGCAAATGTGCAGCAATGGAAACAATATTACCAAAAGCTACAGCAGCAAAACTTGACACTTGTGCCGCAAGAACGTTTGGAGCACATTGTCACACATGGGGTCAACAATACATAAATAAATATAAAAATAGATGAAAGTCATATTTTCCACCACTTTTCCAAAAGTGATAGATACAACCTACACTCCTACACTCCCCCAAGAAACTCCCACACAGGTGTTTTAAATGATTTGCCATGCTCTCATGGATGTCTCAGCATCCATACACTTGACTGACATCTTTGCACAATTAAAATATCATAGTAAAAGACAATGATAGAGCTCAATCAGTGGTGGATGAAGTATTGAGATCTTTTACTTAAGGAAAAGTAGCAATACACGCTATCGAAAGTCCTATAGAAGTAAAATTAAGTAAGTATTAGCAACTAAATGTACTTAAATTATCAAAAGGATAAGCACTCATTACAACAGAAGGCTCCTGTCTAACTTATAGAAATATTAATAAATGAGCATTTTAATGTTGTAGCTGGGTAAGGTGGAGATCATTTGGATCAAGTGGATCTAATTAAATACTTTCTTTGTCTGGTTTCTGCTATAAGCTACATCCATTCTATCACAGCCAGCCAGCCTCTGACATGATATTGTTGGGTAGTTTAGCAACAATGTATTATATTTTAAGATGGCCACATGTTTGGTATGTAAATTCATGATTTGCAAAATAACTAGCAACTATACCTGTCAAATAAATGTAGCGCAGGAAAAAGTACATTATTTGCCTTTGAACTGTAGTGGAGTAGACGTATAAAGTTGCCTGTTATCAAATGAAAATACATAATAATACAATAGTAAAAGTTACTTAGCCCACTGGACAAGTGCAGGGGAGGAAAGAATGTTAGGGGCGTTATACAATTCCCCTACAAACAGACTTTTATCATGGCAGACATTATGACATGTAATAGGGTGGAGGTGCAAAATAACATTTATGATGGCTCCATTCAATTTTGGTGTGCAAGTTTCACCAGCAGTTTGCATGCTGGCTCACTGGCTCGGTTTCCTGGAACACTTAATGGAACAGAGCTATTGTTAATATCATTGTAGTGAGTTAACCCTGTGGTTTTCCTGCCCAAGTAAAAAAAAAAGTCTATTCAACCTGAGCAGAGGTCTAATCAGCAAGACTAGCTGAAAACACCTGTATTTCATGTCAGGTTACAGCTTCATTTTTCAGCAGGTGCACTTTTCCCTGAAGGCCCTTCAACCTGTGGGACCAACATTGAGTCCAGCAACTCTGATACAACAAAATAAACCGTCCAGCTGTAGGTCAATCAGCTGTGTGTGCGAGTGTGGGTGTGTGTCTGTTGAGTCCACAGGTTCATCAAAAGTTCATTACATGAACCCACTTCCTCCCTCAGCCAATTTTACCTTTTGCACACTAAGCTGAGAGTGCCAGACTAATTGTGTTTAGCATAAACTGCAACTCAGTTGGCCCTTCTTAATTAACACTACCCTGCCTTCAATACCTGTGAGAAATATCAGAATTTCATAAAATTAGTTAGTTAGTTTGTTAGTCAGTCAGTTGTGTATGTCAACTTGAACTTGAATGGGATGGTCAAATTTTGCTGAGATGGATCATTAATAGGCAGAAATTGTGTGTGAAAAGTGATGTTTCTTATTTTTTAAATCAAACTGCATAACCTGTACATAAATCCTTCTATTTCTGATCTTTTTAATGCAGGGAAGTAATGTAAAATGGGCATTTGCACAATGCACAATTATTTAAATATGATATATTCAGGCAGCTATTGTTTCTTCCATTCTCAAATTTACTCCTGCACCTCTGAGCAAATATTTCAGTGCTACAAACTGGCACTTTAGCTTACTGACAGAATTACAGCTATCTTGAACAACACTAGAAGCAGCACTGTGAATCAATCTCACCATAAAAAACAAAAGAGTAATGGTGTCAGAGGGCTCAAGGATCACTGGGAACTTTAGCCTTAATACGTTTACCTTGTTAAACGAGAACATTACATTACTAGTCAGCTTATTGAAGTTCAAATGAATTATACAAAAAATCTCAAGCATGTGAATTTTTGCAATTATAGACCATGATCATTCTATTAAACCTGAATACATCACTATAGGCTATTATGCTAATTTCCATCCTGGTCTACAGGTGGGAATTTGCTATGCGGCAGAACATTTGCAATTTGATGGACACCTTTATTCAAAATGCCTCACATTAACATCACTGCACACTATTCTGCCATCTAGGCTTGCATTTCAATTTAGTACACTGCTCTGTGATCGACAGCTTATCTGACACCATCTGAATTGTCAGTCCCACCTGCACTACTCCCAGCAGTTCAAAGCAAACATTAATAAGTATTTCCAAATAGTATTTGAGTCATTTCTGCTCTGTTTATATATGATAGCAAATCCATTACTACAATACCAAAATCTATATATTTACATTAAGACAAACCCCAATTAATTGAGGGTGATTAGAACATAGATAGTCTGCTTGGTGTCATTGCCAATTAGATAGATAATACGTTTTGCCAGCATTTGTAGCCATACCATGAATTCCAGTGTTAATTCCTGGTCGGTCAATGTTGTTTTCTTCACACATGCTATGATTTTATCATGTAATTCCCACCAATTGCAAAATTCTGAAATGCAGCTTCATTGACTTAGTTGTCTTACAGGAATTTTCATTATGCTAAAGTTTTGTAGGGAAGTGCAGAATTTTACCAGATTAAAATATTAAAACTTTTAACATGTTTTTAGAACTGTTTGTGGCACAGCAAACCCAACTGCTGTGGAACCAAAGTACTTGAATCAGAACCAGTAGCTACAAACCAGATTTTATTTGACATTCGACATCGGGATAACAGTGGAAACATGATGGTTCTAAACACATATAGTGGGTTATTAAAGGCAACTCTAATGAGCAACAGCACCCAAGGTATTTTCTAAGCAGTTTTACTTTAATGGCATTAGACAATGTTCTTGCCTGAGAACATCCTTAATATAGTTTTTACCCTTCAGCTTTGCTTCTTGTTGCTGAAAGCCTTCAGTGTATACCCTTGCCAAAAACATTAAGCCATAGTTCTATTTCAAAGTTACTAATTACTAAAAAGAAATAAGAAAATAAAAGGTTAATTATAGAAACAACCACTGTCTCAGGGAAGGATATGTATGTGTAAGAGGTTTATAGTGCAGCCACCATCAGTCATTTTCATAATTTAAACAGGTCATATTAAATGTAGATTAATTGCCAAGGTGAACACTTAATTCAATAAAATATAATTTCTCTAATGTTTTATTTAATACCACTGTATAATTAATTAAATCACCAGCAATTTATTATGAAGCAGCAACACAGGCTGTCCAGACTAAATCCAGACATGAAAGCTGTACTAAAACAATGGCATAGATTCATTTCTTTTCATTCTTCTTTTTATTGAAATGATAGTATTCAATCCCTGTTTTCAATTTTTGCAGAGGCTACAATAAGCGACAAATTAACTACTCAACCATTTGTATTTTCTCTCACCTCATCTGATGATCCCAACGACTTCTTACTGGTCCCACATTGATTTTGGTCTATGTTGCCTTTGGCAAGGCCTCTAAGCCAGCTGTATAGTCATGCTGAAGGAAGCTGGGGGCCAAGGGCCAAGGGCAGTCCACACTGAGGCCCTCGGGCTGATAGCTGTGAGCAAGAGCAGAGAGACACAGGCTAATAGAAGACCTCAGGGCATGGGTTTTGCATTAATTAACAAGTATGGGGGTGAGATATTGCTTTTAGGGGAGAAAAGGCATCTGCACGCATTGTCTTGAGATTTTCTTGAATGGGCCCCAGGGATTTCTCTGTTTCATGGTGAGCGAGGTTAAGTTGTTCCTCAGCTTCTGCTGCATCCAGCTGCCTGACACTGAGAGCACTGTGCATACTGGATGTAATGTGTACAGTGAATTTAATGCATTTTTCTTGTTCCTCTGAAACTTGGCTTTTGTGACTCATGTATGCATTCATTTGCACACAGACAAACAGAGATAGAGAGAAGCGCGCACATCCATGCACAAACACACACATATACAAATGGAGACAGACGATTGCACTAAGGCCTGCATGCAACACCGCAAAGCACTGCGAATAGTATGATTTTCAATTCAATTTCAATTCAATCCATTTTTATTTATATAAATAACACCAATTCATAACATAAGATATGCACGTTTCATTTAGAGCAGATCTAGACTCTATTATTAGACCCAACAATTCCCGCCATGAGCAAGCACTTTGTGACACAGGCAAGGAAAAACTCCCTTTTAGGAGGTAGAGAAACCTTGACCAGAACCTTGACTCAGGGTGGCTGGCCATCTGCCTCAACCTGTTGGGGGGGAGGGAGACAGAAAGAAAGAGAGCAAAAGAGAGTGAGAGAGGGCGAGGGTGGGTTGGGGTGGGGGAGCATGCCAACTCAATATCCACACAGAAATACACACAGAAAAAAGAATAGTGGTACAGACAGAAGATGAAGAATGGTACTGAAAATTAGCGGGTGTTGAGCGGGAACATGAGAGCAGAAGGTGACTCGCAACCACAGATCCAGCTTCACTCCTCCTGTCATCCACCATACATCTCACCTTTATGAATAAAGTAAATATAAAGCAATTGCTTGCATTAGAAACCATAATCATCCCCTGGATTTACATGGTCAGTTTGTTTTATAGAAAACTAGCTACATTTGTTGCACAGTGAGTAATTTGACAAAGAAACTAGTCTGTGAAATGAATGACTAATTTCGTTTCCTCTTTGCTTCCTTTTTCCATCTCTCTTTCTGCACGGCCGTTGAATCATCTCTGTATGCTGATACCTGACAGGTAAGCACCATCTCTATTCCTACTCTGGCTTTCAACTAAACTTACTAGTCATTAAATCAATAGTACTGGAGCGTCACAAGTGCACATTGTTTACTCCAAGAGTTAAATAATGCAAGTATTAGTGAAGCTCCTTCTCACACAAGAGCCCTGTGATATGGGTGCCTGTAGGCTGTTGTCATTGGCAAATTTGAAAAAAACAATGAGCTGAAAATTGATTTCAAAAGAAATATAAAGCAGATTTCGGATGAGTTCCACAAGGTTGCTTGTTCACAGAGAAAGTGCATAATAGATATGCAAAGTACATCCCTATGCACAGTGCAGCATGGCATAAAACATTTCAGCAGAGCTTGCATACTTGCATTTGTTTGAAGATATCAAGGCTATTGTTTTTCCCCTAGAGGAATTTGGCTTGCTGGAGGAGGCCATTTTTTGTGAATTGTTTTCTATTTTGAGATGGTTGCACGTGTAATGAATCTGTTTATGAGCAGCTACATAAAAGTAACCTTAGAAAATGAATATTGTTGATAGGAATTTAAAGACTGCTTAGAAACTGTCGGCTTAGGGCTCTTTATGTGCAGTAAAACATTCGCTCTCGTAGTATCCACCACAGCAGCATGTAACAAAATGCTTTGCAGGGTTTAATCTTTGAGAACAAAGACAGTGATCAAGGTGTTCCTTGAATCTGACAATAGGGGGTCAGTTGTTCATTTTTAAATTTTCTTATTGACTGTAATTATTTGGATTTGCAGAGAGTAATCTAATCCACTTTGTGTACCAACAAATCTGTAGCAGTCACTACTTGGAATCACTAATTGTATCAGTGCTGTGCACTTTTCAAGCTAACCATAACTGACTGAAATCTTTGAGAGGCATGCTATGAGGATGCCATATATTGTCTTATACAGTTAGCAGGAGTGCTGATTGAAGGATTTGATGAGGACAGTCATATATTGACTGTCTTAACCACACTCTCATAATGCACTTTGAGCTGAGACCTTCTGATCAGTGCTACAAGGTCCCAGAACTCAGCTGTAAAAATATTGTTTGCTCTGTATTGACTTTCTGATCACATCCAATGTATAAAAGCCATATATCTTTTCTTAAACTAGAACTCATGGCAGGGGCTTTAAATGACATGTGTTACCATTTACCAGTAAACAGCACTGTGATATTTAACCAGCCCATGTGCCACTTTGGGGGTTCATCTGTAAAAAACATCCTTAAATATTAGAGCAGAGGGGGAGAGAGTGAGTATGTCACTGGGGTGTTGAAGTGTGCTCCTCTTATCACAGATGTTTCATTAATCTAGACACCTGACGCCTCCAGAGCTCTCAGTGGTAATTTCTCAGATTCTCATTACCATCCTACTCAACACACCCACCCTCAACTATACCCATCAGTAGCCTACTACTCCCGAGGCCTGTAGGCCTACTAAGCAGGATTTGGGATTGGCGAGGTACGACTTAAGGTTTAACCCTGGGTAATCCTGTGGAAATATCACCATAGCCTATATGTTCTCCTAACATTGTCAAAGGGGGGCTGTGTCTGTTTCATTCACTTCTGTCACTTCAGTGAGCAAGCTAATTAGCTAGCTAGCTAACCAGCTTATGGACTAAGGAAATAACACGAGGAGTAAACCTCAGTCTCCATTCACAGAAAATGGTTCAGCAGCCATGGTTGTTTCAGGTTTGTAAATGCGCTAACAGGCTAGTAGCATTGAGTTGGTGAGGTGACTAGCCAAATATGTGTTTCTGGCTAGCTAGCTAACATTAGCTGCGGTTAACTCATTAGTAGAGATAATCGGATGAGTACGCCGGAGCGTGTGTCAAATAAAGAATATCACGTGATGATATCGGAGGCTTCCAACGTCACCGGGGCTTTGGAAAGCACGTCAGTCAGTTTAACAGTTTAAATAGTTTTTCAGCTAAACTCTGAACAGTGGGGTGAAAAAAGAGGAGGATAATAGAGACATGGCAACCTACATTATAAAGATATACTCATAAGTAGGACATTTCCCCCTGATACCAAGTACTAATGTAATAAAAATAATTAAATTTATTTAATCACTTCCCCACATCACATTGCAACTCATATGAAATTTCACAAATATCAACCATGAAGTTTAAAAACATGAGCACACGGTGGCACTCAGACTAGACTACACCAAAAAGGTACATTCATAATTGTGTCAGCAAAAATATTTTATCTAGGCTTTTTGCACAATAACATCTATATTTAATGCAGCACTTTTGAACAAAGGTATACAGGTTTAATAATAACACACAGGCTTCTTGGACTTTTATTGCACACATGCAGACTATTAATATATCAGCAAGGTGTGGTGGCACTTTGGCCCCAGTCTTGAAGGGCTACTATTTTCTGTCAATGTATTTGTTGAGAAAATGCTCTAAAAGTCAGTTCAGAGTATTGAAGACCACTTTTACCTGGCACTGTTGGGGAACCTTGGTTTGTGATTAGAGCAGCCAAGATTATTATAGCAGGGATTCAAATGTAGCAGATCTGTGAACTCGAGCACAGTATAACAGAAATAGGTTTCAAGATTAGTAATGAATGCCAAATTGTTACCCTATTTATGTTATGTGACTTAAAAATAGTAACAAATGTTGCCTTTTTTTGGTGGCAGGACTGAAAGTGATTCCCAACATTTGCTGTGTAATGGTTTCACAATGATGAACACAGTTGGAGAGCAATTAAATACAAAGTAGGATGAAGGCGCTATAAGATGATTTTTTCCTGGGAAAATATCATGGTTTTGTACAAATTTTGGGACATTATATTATTTCTAATGGCTTGAAAAATAGTGCATAGTGCAGCCGTAAAATACCCCTGCCCCCCCCCCCTAGTGTTGGGCTAAGCCCCAAATGATTACAACATCTGCTTCCACCCCTAGAGAGAAATTCTCTTAGGAGGGCAAGAGTGTTCAGAGACCAGCAAAACGCTTTGACTTTCCGAGCAATTTTTTATATGAGCAGGAGCAGCAAGAGTTTACTCTTGTGTAGGAGGCCCCCCTCCTGTCTTCTTCATTTAATTTTTGCAAGCAATGTCAAAGCCATTTCATTGTGCTTTTGTATACCAAGATCATCTGACAGCAGAGGTTGATTGAAGCACTAAAGCCTTGTACTTGTTCTTCTAAGATATGATAGTAAGCCTGCTTACTGCTTTGAATTATTTTTTTTTATTTATTTTTTATTAGCTCCCAGGTCCGTTAGTGTTGAAGCTAATAGAAAAAGGCTAAAATTGTCATACACCATAAGAATTCATTTAAGCAACACATTCATTTAATTAAATGCAGGCATTTAATTATTCAGATCTACTCCTGCCCTAATGATGGGGCAGAGATATTATAACCTAGTAACTTACGCATTCACACAGTCAGCAGTTTTGTTGTCCTTCCTGCGTTGGCAGCTGCAGCTGGGTTGCTTTTAGCCTGGAATGTGTTTAACTTCTTCGTATTTGTTTAATTAAGCTCAGCCTAAGCTCACCCCGGAATTCTCCTCCTTCATTCACAAACTCTCTCCCTCATTCACTCTCTCTCTCTCCCTGCCTCTGTAAACAGTGGACTATGGGCATTCGTTCTTTAGTTTACCAATCAGATTTCGCCATGGTCTCCATCAACCAATCAGTAGTCGCTGTCAAACTATAAAATCTGTTCTCCTCTCTGCTGCTGTGAGCTGTCTTTTCAGTACAAAATTGACTGTGGCCCTCCTCCACCCCATTCACATCCTGTTCATCAGATCCAGGCCAAGTTCAAGCTCAGCATCACCCCTTCATCACCACCACCAGTGTCTAGACTCCATAGGCGTGGTGGGATTCCATGCCACTACAGCTTTACCACTCACCATATCATCACAAAGTGGTCTAATCGCCAAAGACTTTTCACACATTTAATATTCATTGTACACATGTCAATAAATTATTATTGTTCACTAAATGAAGTCTCTCCTGATTTAAATATTATAGTTTGTTCTTTGTTTGTAAAATATGCCCCTCTACTGCCAGCAGACTTGTCTATATTTGCTATTGGTCAAATGCCGCAAACACTGTCCCATGGCTTGTTTGGGAAACCCTGGGTTGGCACCATGTGACGGCTTAGCATTATTGTGGTTGTTAGGCAGGTAATGAATAGACCCTGGGTATGTTGAACATCATTACACCCAATAATTTCTGCCTGAGACAGATGACTCTATGCTCCCTGTTAACTTAACTATATTGACATTTAAATGGTAAGAAGATAACACACCCCGCCGCATGTGTCTGATTTGTATAATGATCTGTAGTGCACCCAAGACACGTTGTCACAAACATAAATAACAAAAAAACAACCTCACACATGCACAAGAAAATTGTATAAAAGGAATTGTCATACACTTTGCAGCTACAACAGTAATTCAGTGGGTGGTGGTATAGTTTGTACACCATCACGCTGTGGAGAATAAAAGTGAGCTGAGGCAGTCCCATATTTTTGATGTGTGATTTACTTTAGATCAGGCTGTAATCAGAAACTCAGCGGGGACAGGCCCACCTCCTATCTGTGTCCAGTCACAGTGGCGTTCTTTTGAATTTCCCCTCAACCTGCATCTCCACCCCCCCCCCACCCCACAGCTTGTTTATTGCATTCGTGTTACTGTCTTTGACTTTCGCAGGGCAGCGACATGACGCATCAGCTGCCATTGTATTGTCGAGATGACTCTGTCTCATGAGAGGGGTCCTGGTAGTTGGTTGCCGCTGCTCTGTTGAGGCAGGCGGGCGGCGTGGTCCGCCTGTTTGGCTCCCGTCTCACACTCCCAACTAGAGCAGTCTTTCCACATAAATTGAACCCCATACCATGAGCTTGTCGCTACAAAATGTGGCCACGCTGCCTCACAGTCTGTGGAGATTTATCAGGGTCAGCCTCCCACGGCTCAGAGCCTCACAGCCAGACCTGAATATATTCCTGCTCTTACCCATCACACCTCATTGATGAACCAAGCTCATGTAGTCATGCAGGTATGTGTGTGTCCCCTTGCATCTGCACACACACACACACACACACACACACACACACACACAGGCTTATGCAGCCCTTTATGGGCATGTGTGGGGCAGAGTACAGACCGCTGATATGGAAGTGAATGGAAGTACAGTGGCTCTTTGTGTTGAAGGATCGATTGGCTGGTGACAGACTGGTGGCTTCATAAGGTTTTTTAATGAAAGATAACCTTTTGAATTGATTTTTATGCAGTTAGCAGGAGTGCTGATTGAAGGATTTGATGAGGACAGACAATAAGATATAGCATTAAACTTTAATATGCTACAGGGTCATTTTTTGTATTAACAAGCTATTTTTGTCATTTTGGGGAGGAGTTTGAATTTGCAAGTTGAAGCTCAGTGATTGATTTGCAGCCTTTAATAGTGCACACAGGCTAACATTTTGACACTACCTTTAGTTAAAATGTACAGTCAAACTATAGAAGGGGTAGAATTGTCCTTGGTTAGTTGGCTGAACAGGAGTTATAATTCAATCAATCTATTGGGTAATGGATCCAAGGGTGGGAGTTGCCATGGCCAGTGTTCAAGTGTCACTCCCTATACACTATAATCACATTAGAAACACTATACTCCTTGTTACATTACTCTTTTGAGAAAATTCAATTTGATCTGCCGATGAAAACAATGCAGAGAACAGCAATTGCCTTATTTCGTAGATGCATTTTTGATAATTGTCAGAGCATGCTCTCGGTGACCAATGCATTGAGTTTCCTGTGGTTGCTTCATAATGTCACCTTGTGTTTCACCTAGTTGAATACTTTTAATGTGAAGCAGCAGCACTAGAATGTTCCTTATTGCCATGGATTACATGCATGCCTTGTTTACTATGAAACCCTCCTGCTTAGGTAGGCCATCTGAATTCAGCGCAGCAAACAAAAGCTACTGTATAGAAAGATCTGTACTGAATGTATACAAATATAGTACATTGAGTTTCTATTACCAGGAATAAACCTATAAGTAAATTTTAAAAAGGATTATAACTGTAACTTTAAAAAGATGGCAGAGAAAATCAGAGAGCGCAATTGTAAATGAATGGATACGCTCTGAGTTATGGATCCTGATGAAACAACGTTCCTGGATGTTTAATGGATGTGACAAAGGCTTTAATTGTGGAGTCAGAATTGACAGGGGCCAAGCACTTTTTCTCAAAGCAAATGGACAAGTCTTCTCCACCAAACAGCAGGAAATGGATAGTTAAACAAGGTGGAAATGACACCCAGGCTCAATCACCGTTGTGTTAACCCATTCGGCGATGACTTAACAGACATTATATTTAAATAATAAAGGCAGCAAATCAATTATATGTCCACCTGCCTGCTTTTGGTGATCCCAGGCCTGACTGTGACCACATAAAACAATATACAGTGAGAGTGGAATAAATTTAAAGGCTTTTCAAACTGTGCTGAAGGTTTCTGGATCTTAAGCCCTCCTTTCGTTCTTAGAGAAGGATGGCATTGCAGAAGTAGTTTTGTAAGGCCATGTTCCATTGAATTAAAAGCTACATGTCTGAAATGTGTTACTCGCAGTGGCTTGGCTTCAGATCTTTTCACCATTGTGTCAGTTGCACAGAGAAGCCCCCATTCCTTTGTTCTCTGTTTCTCTCAAAGTTGCCAAATGCAGTGCGGGATTCACTGGTTTATCAGCCCCTGCACATATAAAAGCCATGTGATCACTGCCTTGACTTGCTAAATGTTTGTGCTTACTTTAAGCTAGTCAACGAAAAAGTTGTGAACAGCAGGAATGACACTGATTTGTTTTCCATTATTTATCTGGCCCTTTGGCAGACCCTTCTACAAAACTCAGAAATTCAGATGTTTCTCCATCCTCATAATTATTTGTTTATAGCCTTGTGGCATTGATTATTTCTCCCGTTCTGCCTCAGTGCTGTCCTCCTACAATGATCAAATAGCTAGAGGATAGACAACAGCACAGGCCTTATTCACCAGCCCACTGGCACATCATGATTATCTACATACCCGGGTAGAGGCAGCACAAAGCAGCGTGATTACCACCTGACCGTGGGCTGCTTCCGCACAATATGGATGGCTATGATGGAACTGTTGGCTTTGAAGTCACTGAAAATCCCACACTATATCATCCTACCCATTTTTTTACAACATCCTTGTTCCATCAAATATTTGTGTTCTTGGATATAGCTCGTTAAATGAGGTTTTCAGACCTTTAGTCTCATTAAAATGGGAAGTCGAGCTCCTTTCTATTACGGAATGTTATCTTGTTTCAGCCAGACGCTTAAAAGTAACTTAACACTTGAGCTTATTAAAAAGAAGAAAACACATTTTAATTAATTAGCTGGTTTTTCCATCAGCTTTCAGTTACTCTGATAATGGTATTAGTTTTCTAGAACGAGGGTTGTGGGCTTTGATTTATGCCTTAAGCATAGAAATAAAGAAAGACTCACATTGCGGAACAGCTTAGACCTTTAAGATTTACAGCATCTGAGGGTTTCTGTTCATTCTTACACCTGATGACTGGCTCTTATGGTCACTGTGTCACATCAAAGGCTGACAGGTCTGAGGGGAGAAATCCAATTCCTCAGGACTAATGTACCGGAAGAGCAGCAGAAGACAGACAGCTACTTGTCAGTTTTTGATTTTGAAACACATACCTACGTCTGCTGGTTGCAACCTGAGAAACACAGCACTTGGTTTATCTAAAATGTTCCTCTGTATCTGCTGCTAAAACACCCAAACCCTCTTAATGTTTTATGTTTGCTAACATAATGTGCATTATGTGCATGAATCCTCAACAGCAGTTTGTCTTCTAACAATCAGCGCAATGACTTGTATAAGCAAGGACTTTGAATGACAACTGGAACATCTGAAATCCAGCACAATGGAGTCTGTTGCTTGTATAACATTATCGGACCCTACCGTCATAAGTAAGCTGCCAGATGAAACAGAACGGAGTGGGTCGCTAGACTGCAGTGATGGTTTTGATGTTAAAACAGCATGATCCACGTAGGATTCAGAACACACTGTCCTTGTTTCCATCCACTGGCCATTGCCTTATTTATGACGATGATGATGTGGTGTCGAGCTATCAGGAACTTGTTCATAATACACAGTAGTGAATAAAAAACACAAGCTGTGAATGTTGGTGTATTTATCTATGTCAGTAACTGTTAGTTAAGTCAGAGAAGCTGAGATTTTTTTTTAAATTCCAAAATACCAAACATCCCTTTTCAAACAAAAAAGTAAATCCCCACATGAAATGTTCTGTTACCATTTCACCACCACAGATATTTAACCTCAAATTATCAGTATTTTTGTAAGCACAGGTGGCACATAGTGTGCTTCATCTTCATGCAGACACGTAAATACCTAGTCTTTTGAACTTTTAGATTTGTGAAAGATCAGTTGTAGTGATAATAAAGCATGTTATATTACTTTGACAGCTGTTTCATTCCCAGTAAATATTATACTCTGAAACACTGGACAGAAAATCTAAAGGTAATTTTGACAAAATGTTAAATACACAATATGCTGTTGTTTTGTTGACCCAAGGCAGAACTATGTGTGCTCATTTTATACCAAGGCAAGTTTATCAATTCAAAGTTCCGTTTCAGCCAAAGTAAAAAAACTTTTTAAACCACAGCTGTAGCTAACATCATTTCACAAAGCTTGTCTAAGGCTTTAGCAGGCAGTAGGAGTAGTTCTAAGACTGGAGTCGGCCCATCACAGCACCAGGCAGGGCAAGGTCACCTCCTTTCTGTCCTGTATCGAATGCCAGTTGACAAGAGAAAAACATGCCTTTCCTTCTCAGACACTTAAAAGAGCAACTATTTGATCGGGGATTTAGTAGGGTACTGCTCCTATTTGATGACGCAACACTGAGTAAATACTTTTGTACCTTAGAAAACGTTTTTCATTCCACTGGAATATTTCTTTAGCCTGCTCGTGCAAGCTTGTGCACATGCTCTGTCCTTATGCATATTTATTACCTTCAGAGTTGAGTAATACCAAGAAGAAATATTTATGATTTATGATATGACGGATTAATGATGCAGGACAATATAAATTTACAAATGTTCAACTGAGCTATTAAACTGCAATACAACACAACCTCATGGTCGTCATCGCTGACACACATGATTTGCTTAAGATGAGTATAAATTAATTAATATCTGTATAGAAATGTTGCTGTACAGTACATCTGAGATGTGAGGTCCTGCTTATCCTTATCCTCATATGCTCCACAATAGATCAGTGGAGGGAATGTATTTGTATGGAAGACAGCGACAGTGACATTTCCAGGTGGCTTCACTGATGGAGGAAAGGATTTAAAAACGTATTAGAATCAGTTCTATTTATATGCAAAGGAAAGCTGTAAATGGCCTAAAAAGGCCACAGAGATAAATTCTTCATTATTCTTATTTTCATTATCAAATATTTCTCAGAGGCATTCTCATGACAGTGATGGTTTATCTTTGGAGTTATTTTTTCATTGTTTCCCTCCATACTGACTTTACTGTATTAGTTGCAGTAAGTTATTTCCAAACCACCAAAGTGCCAGCAAGCTGTAATGGCTGACTTTTTTCAACATTAACTATTTAATGGAATTCTGTGCTGCAAGTTCAAAATCCCCTCTCCCGTGCCATCCATTATCCTTGAGGAAGAACAATGCATGGATGTGAACACAAATTCCACGAGAGGATGAATTTGAGTCCATTTTTCTAACCTGGCAATTCATTTGTCATCCTCACAGCCTGAGGAGCGGCTGCTACCTCCCAGGTCTCTGATTAAACAGGAGAGAATTAATAACAGGTGTCTGAGGAAGGGGAGGCTCTGCCTATTGAGAAAAAAGAGGTTCCCTGGGAAGAAAGGCCAAGCAATAAGCCACAACATGCAATTAGAGCAAAGGAGCAGCGGGTATCTTTAGCCAGAATGTGTCAGCCCCAATAATATGTAGGGCTTGTGGTTGTGGAGAAATACAGTGTGGGTAGACTGAGCCAGATGAAATTGTTAGATTGCTATTATAAATACGGGTGCTTGATACAGTCACAGTGATAGATCTCTAACTGTAAATTGCCACAAAGAAAGGATACTGTACCAGTTTGATGTCGTTCACATCAACATGAAATCCATGATTTATGCCTTTACATAACGTGCCCTTTAAATGCATCTGAGTAGGGGGGAAAAAACAGAACATTCAAGGTGCTCGCTGGAAGCCAAGGTAACAAATTCAGGAGAATCTTTGATTACCTCTAATGTGGTTATAGGTAATGGTGACCTGTCTCTAAGGAGCCAAGCCAGAGCTAAATTATATTTCAAATCCATTAAACCTTACCTCAGATCCATGATTTGCTTCCAGCAAGCAGCTACCCAGGGCAGCGGGTAATTGAATTTCAAACCTGAAGCCAGGAAGCAGATAGGCCCCTGAGCTAAGCCCTCTGCATGAGGTGGAATACTGTTATGCATACAGTCATGATTTATTATTTCTTGTAATGGGCTGCTCTCTGCCATGGAGAGGAACAACCCCATTTGTTGAAACAACACTTCTGTGGGAAAAATTAGATTTCTATGACCAACCGACATACGCCCTTATTAAATTTAAGTATTTCACCAGATTACAGCTGCAGAGAAAACTTTAAAGTGACAAAGGGACACGCTTAATTACACAGACATGAAAATCTGTAAAAGGCAGTGTTGCTGTGCTATGTTTGATAGATTTGATTCATTTGCACTTTTTACTACAGTTAGATCATCAGACCCTGAGGCTGTTCACTTTATACATTTGAGTGTAGATTGACACTGCTAGGTCCTATCATATTTTAAAACAACCTAAGGTCAGTTATTGAATGAGCTAATGGATCAAAAACAGAGGTATAAATATAAGATCCTATTCAGTGGGTGTTGAAATAGCAATCCTTCTTCATAAGCAGCTTTTATTCCGCCTGGTGACAGCCAGACTGAGCCGTAACCTTGATGTGTCTAATTGCTTACAGTGGGCTGAACTCTCAGGGAGACTCTGGACAGTTAATAGGAGGATCAAGCACTCAGGGAAAAGTGTTGGCTCCTCTTTCTCTTTGCTGTCATCCCAGTTATTTCAAGACATCCCTCACAAGACAGACAATACCAAACTTGATAGTGAATCAATCATTAGACCAATTTACCAATTAGGCTCATTGCACTCTATAAATAAACACATCACAGCCCTCTCCATGCTCTACCCCTTGAGATACCGTCTCAACATTCAGTCTGGCAATCAGGGCAAAAAAAAAAGCCCCATCAATCAGGGACCTCTGTTATACTGTCGCTTTCTCAATCTTCTTTGTCATGATTCAAACAGACTAAATATACCTCAACATTACCTCTGTTGTTGTTTTTTTGCATCTGCAAACTGAGATTCAAACAGTTATTCATGACATCATGCATACTGTATATTAACTTGGTTTTTATTACCACAACATGCATGCGTGTGCTTAGCACTTGCCGATACAAAGAACTACCCAAGCATACACCATCATTAATAATGCAAGGATTCCCCAGGGTTTCTTATCAGTTCCATCATAGAAAATTGCAACATCATACAAAAATATCCTGTCCTAAACCCATGTTTGCCCACTAAAATAAGCAGAGAAATTCACTCAGGTGACATCTAAAACGTTTGGAAACACCAGAGTTAAGATTTCAAGACGTAGTGTATAATTTATAGTGGAAAAAGAGGCTTTGTAATGATACAACAGCTCTTGGCACCATCACCTCCCCTGGCAGGCCGTCTCCTGCTCTCAGCCTCAATGCTGGAGCTGCCACTGCTGCTGCTGCTGCTGCTGGTGCACAGCCTGCCAGAGCTCGAGTCTACCCACCTGTCACTATGCAGAGAAAAACATTTCATTCACACTGAAGATACATGTCACTAGCGCTTGCAGAGAACCGCAAGCATTTACAATAACTGTCAAATCACTGAGTTTTGGGGTAAAATATCTACGGCTTTTTCTGATATGCGAATCTGTCTTTCAAGACATGAGCATACAGCGAATGTCAGAACCAGGATCACTTCATTTAGCAAGCACAGCAACATATACACGGATTGTCCTGATGGTATATGCTGTCGACGCAGAGACATGTCGGAAGCCAAGAACAAAGATGGTATGGGGATGAGATCAGCAAGTGTAGACATATACATTAATCACTCTAAGGCATTTAATTGGACAGCATACATATAATCAGTACCTATTTTGTATGACAAACTGTTTTTATAGTTAGTCAGGTTAGGCAAGACTATCAAGTAAATCCTGTACAACATATTACACAGTACACCACAGAAGTGTTCTGAGAGTTACTGTGAGTCTTTCAACACCAGTGTTGCTTCAGTGGACGACCTCCCAGAAACTGAGTGCATTCCCAGAATAGAAAAAGAACTAGTTATTGACTCCGCAGTACGCCCAAGTGGGCTTTATGATTTAGTGCAGTGAGCCGTCAACTCTCCGAGCAATGTGCAGCAAACAAAAAACATTTTATCAATATTCCATCAGGCAGGAGCCCTCTCCCTGTTAATATAGTGCCCAGACGCATCTTAGCACCTCAGAAGATCTTGCATTCAGGCATCAGCAGCGCAGCTCAGACAGTGCCGCCTGTAGCTCATCGGATAGTGTTGAATTAAATGGAATGCCACTGGCCATGTCACTGTGTTGACAATCATGGGGGGGTTGTGTCCTAAATTGTTGCATTGTGCATTTGTTTTATCTCAGAAGATTTTGTCACATGCAGCTAGCCATTTGATATTGATGTACAAAGACTATAGATGCATGAAAGAAATAGGCAGATTGTGTCATGCATGTCATGATCTCTTTCAAAACAGCGTGCATTCATTAAAACATAAACAAATATATAACAATGATTTGAGTTTCAATAATTCAATAAAAACTAAGGAAACAGACTTAAAAGCTAGTCTGTTGCTAAAGTCTAGCTTGTTACTCTGATAAATCACTTTGTGTGACAGTCCTTGATAAAAATAACTGTTTTTATCAGGCAAGAACGTAGCCTTAAAATACTACAAATTAAATGTATTCCTGTACGTAACAATGCACAGCAATGTGATTATTTTGATGAGGCAGAAACATATTGTTACACTGTAAGTATATTATCTGATAAATGCTCTTACACTTTCAATAGCTTGTTGAACTTCATACTACACAGCGCAAAATCTGAGGGTCATTGTGGGAGTTAGGGTATAGTGGATGTATGGAAATGAAAGCACTCTGCTAGTGTGAGAAATCCACTGTGCTATACATTATGCACGTAATCTGATCTGTAATTTGTAAAAATCTAAAGAAAGTTTATTCGTCGCTAGAATGACTGAGGTTATAATTCATGAATGTAACCATGCTACTTTTTGAATTGTACTGATGAGAATTTAGGAGACTGTCGTGCTTAAAAGCACTTTTCCCAGACGTGTTACTGTTTTCACAAACACTGCTTCAGATTCCTTCCATCTACATTATTCATATCAGTTATTTAGCTCTTATCCAGAGTGAAAATGAGTGTGCCAGTAGAGTGAGTTTGCATTTCTAAATTTGCAGCATTGCAAGCGCCTAATAATCAAGAATGGAATGCTAAAAATGACAATATTCAGGCAGATCCTGAAATTAAGCTTTCTGTTTCTTGTAGGGCTGGGTGCAGAAAAGTAATATGAGGAGAAAAAAGCTAATCAGGTGCCTAAAGGGTGGAGAGGGAAGTTAAGATGGAGGAGGAATGGAGAGAAAATGAGCGTGTAAAGTGTTTCAGGTTAAGGGATAGATTCAGATAGCAATATTAATTTATTTGTTCAAAATGTTTATTTTGGAAGAAGAGTGAGAGCACATTTGTTCTTGCAGTAGGAGCCCATGAGTTAGAAAGCACACAGCACAACAGGATGGTAATGCAGTAAACTCACTTAGCAGCACAAGTAAGTTTTGGACACAGTACAAAGGGTGAGAAGAATTCTTAGAAGATGCACATGACACTTGTAGAACTGCCGCTGTCCTAAAGATCTACAGCGCAGTCACTACTGGGTTTACAGGCCCAGTGCTAGGAAAACCATGAAGGGTGGTTACGAATGCACATTAATATGATATGAACAAAATTATACCAGATCAAAGCACAATCTTCCAAGCTGCAAAGCCCTGTGTTTAGCTCAGATGATAAAGCACCCATTTGCCTCTAGAAAAACACAGCTGTTTTGGAAATGTTGTCAAATAACCCCTCTTCCCTACAATTAGTTTCTTAATAAACTCAAAGCATAGGCTGTTACATTGTAGAGAAATTGTAGTAATTTTATCGATGACCTTTTCGGAGAGATTTTGGTGATTTTGTCTCTGAATCATGCCACCATTTAAACCAACAATTTACAGAATTTAAATTTTTCTGGTCTATGTTGTGTGCAGTCAGTCCAGGTGCTGCTCTTCCGCGGGTTACGCTTCTTGCGTTCCGTCGGCATTACGTTGTCAACTGGCATTTGGGTCGGGGTCTTCCGCGTTTGCATCGCGGTGCATCTGGGAGTCTTTGTTTTTTTGATTTTTTTTTCTTTTTTTTCTTTCTCCCACCCCTATTGGCTACTGGGGTTCTTGCCTGCCTGTTGCTGGGGTAGGTGTGGCACAGTCGTGGCGTCCCACTCTCACTAACAACTACATTCTTTAACAGGCTTATGCGCACACACATGTACACACACACATACAGACACATTCACCCACACGCACACAGACACACACAGTCTCACACATAGACACAAACAAATTTAGGTTGTCCCTGGTAGAATTATTCCTGATGCTTTTCTTTCAGTTACTTATTTAAATTAATTGTTATTATTC
>NC_060169.1:30123781-30136594 GCF_021292245.1 Micropterus dolomieu | reverse complement strand
CCCACCCCTATTGGCTACTGGGGTTCTTGCCTGCCTGTTGCTGGGGTAGGTGTGGCACAGTCGTGGCGTCCCACTCTCACTAACAACTACATTCTTTAACAGGCTTATGCGCACACACATGTACACACACACATACAGACACATTCACCCACACGCACACAGACACACACAGTCTCACACATAGACACAAACAAATTTAGGTTGTCCCTGGTAGAATTATTCCTGATGCTTTTCTTTCAGTTACTTATTTAAATTAATTGTTATTATTCCAGCTCTCGTGGCTGTGCTGTGTTGCTTATTTTTGTGTTTCTTGTTTTCATTTTTGTCTTAGTTGTCTTACTATGTCAGCTGTTTATTGCTGCTGTTCGGCTGGTTGTCTTTTACTATTATTATTATTTGTATTGTTTTTGTTTGTGTTTGTTTGTTGTTGTTTTTCTCATCCCCAAGCCCCCCTCTCTGTTCTATTGCAGGTTTCGTTGCTTTCTGCAATTGCTGTTTCCAGCTGCTATTCCCTGTTGTCCCCACCTTCCATCCCCCTTCTCCTGCAGGTCTTGTCCTTTCTCTGTGCTGCCTGTTTGTGCCCCCCTATCCCCGTGTCTGCCCCCCTGTCCAGCCCGGTGACAAATCAATACATAATTAAATAAATAAATAAACAGACAAAGGTGTATATTAATACTCTCTTGTTAAAGTAAAACCTGTCTGGCACAATATGGTATCCAGGTCATCATACTTAAAAAAAAAACAGAAAACAAAATATTTCACAATATCTTTAATTTTGACTTCCCAACTGAAACCAACAAATTAATATCCTCTTTTCTCTGTTAGCAACATTACTTTATGTCAGTTTGTTATGTGTGTTGTTAGCGCAAATAATTGATTGTACTGGGGGTGGACACAATAAAATGAACACATGTACAGTAGATTATAACAATCTAATGCAAGCACTGCAATAACTATAGTAATATGGTATGTTTTGAGGCCACAGTTTGTGTTGCATTATATTATAAAGTAGAGTTTTTGCGTTATTCAAAAACTAAAACCTCAAACACAGCTGATTTAACGGCTCTCTAACTCACTCTCACTAAAAACTATAATCTTCACAAAGGTAGGATTTATTGCAGGACTATTGTATTGCATTGATTTATTTTGCGCATGTGTTGCTCTGAGTGTGTCCACCCCCTCTGTAGCCTAAAGTAACTCTTTCATTGTGCCAGGATTTCAGCTTCCTGATTGAAGCTATGGACTGAAATGAGAAAATGCGCTATGACTGCCACATTGCTCCAGTTTGAAGCAAACTGCAAATTACTTGACTGCTCTGTCACAGGTTAATGGTTCTATTTATTGCCCAGAAAGCCCAAAATAAAGCACATCCCCAGTGGTTTTTTATTGGTTATTGATGATTGATTCCAGGAATATTGTAACTTGCCAGAATATAGTGCAAATCAGTGGTACTGTATAGTGTATAGCACTGCAGAGAAGCCTGTGTTGGAAGAGGAAGAGCCTCAATATTACAGCACAATATGCATCCTGCTTATTTTATTTTTATGCTTTTGTATTTTCCCATATTTCCCAGGACAATTTGTTTGCTGGGATTGAGGAGCTCACAGGGAGGGGGGGTTTCTGCAGTGAAATCAGCAGGCCAGCACTCTGTGAAGGGACACAGAATGTGTGGCACCGCTTGTGTTGTGGATTATGATATTCATCATATGGCAGCTTGCCATTAAATGTGGTGTGGTAATCCAAACAGCCCTCTGATAAGTAGGTGGTGCAGCACATGATTGCGGCCCCTGAGAAGAGGCGAGTTGAGCTGCTAAAATGGAGCCCAGCCTAGCCCAGCAGCCTCTACCAGCAGAGAGGGCCACTAGTTGCACTGAGATGAGCACTCTCCACAGTCATCAGAGAAATAGATGACTCTTTACTGTGAGTGGAAATCTGTGGATCCATGCTTTATGATCACAGTAATTCACCACACTTTTAGCAGGATTACTTTGCATTGTGTTTTGATTAATGCAGCCTAAAATGAGCATTTTTTTCTGCAAAATTATAATTAAATTAAAAGATTATAACCAGTTCAAGAGTTAAAAAAATTGTGCAGAAACTTTTTTATTTTGGTAAACTGTCATAGCTGTGTACCACCAGTCATGTGAGTCATATAAGTCAAATGCTTAGTTCTAGATATTTTAGATTGTTCAGTTTAGGTATAAGGTTGGAAATGGTTTGCTGAGATTTGACTGTTGTGAGAGAGTCTGATGTTAAGTCAGCCTGAAAAGGCAACATCTGCAAAAATAATGTTATTTGCAGTAAAGTATTTGCATGGGAGTTAAGGCAGAGGTTTGAGTTTACTTTCTCTGTTTTTATGCAAAAAATGGAAGCCATTGATAGGATTTGCTACCATTTTACATATTTGATCATTTGTCCATTTCAGGAATGGAGATTACAATTTATTCCACATAATGTCGAGATTGATTTCTGTTTAATTACTGTAAATTCATAAAATGACTGCCTGAAGAGAATCACTAAAGACACTCTGTTGTTAAGGGACATATTTATTTTCAATGTCAGTTTAAAACTGGAGTTGTACAAGCCACATCCCACCAGTCAGGAAGCTTTACTGAAAGCCAGCTGTGGACTGAGGTTGAATGCAGACATTTCGAACAGCAACCACATCATAATTCTCTCCTGGTAAAATGAATGTGCGAATAGGTGACCCAAGCAGAATGCAGAGAAAGGGGTGGGATGTGCAAAACTTGCCGACACAACACATTATATGGTCCTTCAGTCTTGGCACAGTGGCAAATGAGGGATTTGATGGGGAGCACTAGAGCAGTGGCTTGAGTGGCAGAATGCTCCTAAAGCCCCAGCTAGTTCTAATGAGGCAGCTTGATGTAGCAACCAGGTCCACTGGGCGCAGGAAGGACCAGATGTCGCTCGTACACTCACTCATTCCTTCCAGCACAGCCTGCATTCACCGTTCAACCCATCTGCTGCTATAAAGCACAGTCAATATTTAGCCACTGGGAAAAGGACAGACACGCTCTGCACCTGGATCATTATAGTGCCTCTGGTAAATTGGATATTTTTTTCTCTAAGCCTAACTAAGAAAAAGTAAACAACTTTTAGCCCACACTCTGTAACCCATTGGACTTGACCTCCTGATGTTTCTTCTTTTCACTTCCCTCAACAGTTTTTACTAATGAGGAGAGAATATAACACATCTCAGTGCTAGATCACATCCAGGAACAGTTGAATAAGCCTCACAGCTCATGTTGCATGACTCAGCAGTGAATCATGGGTCGCCAAAGCACCACTGAGCAGAACTGACATGCAATATGCCAATTCTCGCCTGAAGATGAGACATTAACAAATTACTGAAGAGGAGGAGGAAAATGAGAGTCCATTTCCTGCAGAAAAAAATGGCTGAATATCTTTCTCTGTTTGTCTTTTGCACACTCTGTGTAACAAGTGTGTTACATAATTTAGCTCAAGCATAATGATCTGCAAATGTGTTACCAGAGCTGACAGTGAACAGTGATAAGTAGTGAAGTCAAGGTGCTCCAAAAATTTTGTTGATCTAGTGTCAGCCCAAAAAGAGAACTAAAGAGCCCAGGTAATAAGTTATGACTCGGTTGCCACTTTTACATTTTCACAAAATAATTATTGGTTTTTATCTCTTTTTTTTTTGACATTATGATATGCAAGTGTAAAGAACAAATGTATATATATCCACGTCTTTGAATGTAATCGCGCTGCCCCCAATGCTCACCTCATGTTTGGTCTGAATGCACAGTTAAGGTCATTTTCTTAATATCTTGAGTTACGTCATGGGGCCTGATGTAGTTTAAAAGGGTGTTGGAGCCACCAATCCCAACATGCATTGGTCAACACTGAGGATTTTGTTACATTAAATGTATCATTAAGAGCAACAGTAGGATCCAGCATCAGAAGCCCCAGCATGTGGCAGTTCATAATTGATCTCTGCTGAACATAACACATGTATTGCATGTATTGTGCTGTAGACATCTCCTGGGCAATCCAGGGCAACTGCGTGCTCATTCTCTGAGGAGTGAGCATGGTGTTGAACATGATGAAATAACAGTAAAATTGCTGCACACTATTACCCTATTTACGCAGTTAAAAAATTAAAAACACAAGGCAGACATTATAAAAGCTTATTTTCTGCTCATCTCCGAAAAACCTGGCAAAAATCCTGCCAAAAATCTCTGTTACTTCCATGTGCATTGTGTAGTAGAGTGTATAAGTCTGTCTTTAAGGAAGACAGCCTATAAAAAGCATTGACAACATATCTCATGTTAGTACTTCTCCCAGCATGGTGTATGGGGTGGATTTATATTCAAATTCATTGAACGGCATGCTTTGTTGCAGCAACCCAGGTCTGCTTAAAAGAGAAACTTGAAAGGATGTGTTCATGTCAGCTTTTTGCCTCAGCTTCCAGGCAAAAGAGGGGAGTGTTGTTTCACCACTAATTCTTAAGTTATGAATTGGGTCTTGGCATCACCCTGTGTGGCTCAGAGGAACTGAGGAGCTCTTATTGGAGTTAATTTGCATTCCATGGAGTTGTTACTATGCTCTATGTGCTTGCCTTGAACTTATTATGTAAATGAAGGTTAATCAGCAGTCGTTGCGTCAAACTTTCCTTTAAACTCCAAGAGATATGTGCTATAAAATATAAAATATTGAACACCTCTCTGTGGTTTATCAAACCATCACTTAAAAGAAGCAAAAACAGCCTCCCCACTCCAGCAATGGTAAGTGCAACAAAGGGTTATCTTATATTACTTCACAGACTCAAAAAATGTCGAAAACCTTTTAGATTACTTTTAAGAATCAGGCTGCGGCACTTAAGCACCAGCTATAACCAATACATCCAGTTAGAATTATGAACCTCTGAAACAGCCCCATCTAAAAGGTCCAGAATGGCTAAATGATGGGCTAAAACTAAAGAGACAGTCTGCGGCTTCTCCCAGAATAATCGTTACAATGAACGTGGGAGGGCTCTAGTAGAACTGCCAATTTTTTTGCATACAATCTACACATCTACACATTGACATTCGGGGGAGAAATATATTATTTTCAACCTGCAAGCGCATACCACATTAACATTAGTGTTATTATTATTTTACACGTGTGCAGCAGTTATTTATAGAGTGAAATCTCTGTTCACTCATTTCCACTTCACTTATTATACATAACCACTCAGCACCACTATGACATCTACCATAGACCACGTGTCGGCTTATGGCCTGTGCTATCTAACTGTAAGTGTACTGTGTACTATCGTGGCAATCAGATAACCTGATGCGGTCTGGTGTTGGTGAGGTAAAGAAATGCTCGAACACGATAGCTGTCTTAGTCTTTCGTTCCTAAGAATCCTTTAGTTCACCCCATTCGTGACTAACAAAGTGTTACACTACGTATACAAAGTATGTACTGAACATGTTACCAACACTGCATGTACTCGTGTGTTGTCACATCAAGACATGTTATCCACTTAGCGCACTGCCATGTTTTCATGCCATTAGATACATATCTAGCGGGGCTCTCATGTGGCCAATGTTCCTTGAGGGCCAAACTGCCCTTTTTTAGTTGGCGCTTAAGTAATTATATTAACATCAGACATAAAACGCGGGGATAGCTCATTGATAGTCACTGAAGGACCGGGGCACAGCTGCTCCAGCTTAACTGATCTGTCAAAAAAGCACATAAGATGCGGAAAAAGAAAATCACGTGATATAATTGTGTGCACAGAAATAATTGTATTATTCCCAGAGGGAAGGAAAGCGAAGGAGGGCAAACTGTAGAGAAGACAAAGGAGTAAAGCAGGATTCATTTCAAGAGACCCAGGATGTCTTCATGACTTCATCATTTAGAAAAAGTACTTCATCAAAAGCCTTTTCTTTTTTTACCATTGAAGAGTATTTTGGCATGGCCATAGCTATCATTATCCTTTAGTAGTACCTCCTGGTCAATAGTTTTAGGGTAAATCGAGGCCCACGAGTAGAGTGCTGGGTTGTCTATCTGCTCTGTCAGTTCTTGTGCCCTTCAATCGGCAGCATATAAAATGAGCCCCTCTCTCCTTGTAAACACAGGATGATAAGGCAAGCAACACTCATAATCTCCTCTGATTCCCATGCCCCACTGTACATCATGCACATCTTGGAGGGTTCATTTCCATTTGGATTGGAGGCCCTATTCAGGGATTTCTTCTGTCATTTCAGCCAAATGCCTTCAGCGAAGGCAGGTGCATCGTCTGTTTTCATCTGAACAAAACACTTCTGCACAGTGCACTGTATTTACTACCAGAAACATTCTGGTGTAATTGTTCCAATACCATGTTTGTGAAAGTGTATTAAATGAAACTGAGATAGCATCTAAATCGACAGTCTCATCATTTTTTCGATTTTTCCCATCAAGTGAGTGAGTTTTTGGTACAAAGGATGTTTTGAGGGAAGGAATACACTTCTTTGAAAAGTCAAGCTTGTCATAGTTGTTGCTGAAGTACCCGGTTGACAATGCAGCTATAAGGAGATGCAAATAGTCAACCACTTTCTATCTTTTACAACAGCAAGTTTTTACAGAAAAAAATAAGACAAAAGTGTACTGAGTTTAAATGTATTTAAGTCATCTGCTTTCCTCAAACATTTGCAGATACCGTGATAGTCTCTGCCAGGCGTGACCCTGGGATCATGCTTTTGGTCATGTGTGTATCTGTCCCCAGCAAATCTCCCATACTACTGGACCCATCAGACTACTTTTTTGTGCGCATTTATGACTGTATGCTCAAGGAGCTCTCGAGGTTGCAGTGATTCAGAATTTTTGTTTTATACCGCCATTGACTGCTGACTCTTTTATGCAGCCAGTTATATAGGTTACATTCCGTACATGATTTAAGTTAAATACATCACGTAAGTTAACTTATGTAAGAAAGTTAAAACAAGTCACTGTTGTCTTTTGTGTCACACTGGACACAAACAGCAGTCTCCTGAGGGAAAGTCCTGTTCGTTTGATCCATCCATCAACCCCATTTCTACATTGTCACCTGACATTTCTTTCTCTGACATTCATGCAAAAAATAACATGCGAAAAGCAAAAACAGGCATTGTGACTTTAAATATTGGCATGTTATTTAAACCCCGTTTGATAATACCAGGCCTGACGGAGATCTACACTACTGAGTGCACTCTGGTAGTTAATTTAGCTGATGCAGAATGTAGAGCAATGATCCCTGATCTATTTCCTCCTTTACGGGGAACCATGAACCATCAGGGAGCAGTCCTTTTCCCTCATTCTTTCATCAGTAGTTGCGCCATCTTCTTCTCCACTCTTCCTTTTAACCTAAACAGCCTCCCAGCAATCCTCTCTTTAAACGCCTTGTGACCTTTGGGTGATGCTGATGCTGAGCCACCATTACAGCTAATAATATCTCATTAGAATACAATAGCCAAGTAAAATCCGGCTTTTAAAGCTGTGCCAGGAGGATTTACCCAATGCCCGCAGTTCCTGCCAAAAGCAGAAAAGGAGAGCTCTCTATTTGTATTTCAAAAAACACCTCACTCACCGTAGATCCAACAGCGTGTGTACAACATGAGAGCATATACTAAACTGTATCAGTTTGTTTTCCTTTTTTTATAATTATTAAAGCTGACCTCATCAGAGATTAAAAGAAAAAGAAGTCATCTCTAACACATGGTGTTTGTTGGCACTTTTTAGATAACCGCTTTGAGGGTTTTTATGTTTTCAGTGCCAAAGTTTAACGTTTGTTTGTTTTTTGACTGTTAGCTGTTGGCAGGTAGTTCTTGCCTGCATCCACTCATTCTTGAACCCAGTGCCCAAGCAGCCTCATACCAACAGACACTGGTGCAGTGGGAGCTGCATTCATTCAGTAAAAGATACCTGCAAAGAGAGGAGGGAGAGAAAAAAGGCATGTTTTTGAAGCAGATGGTCTCTTACAGTGTGCATGCATCTGCAGCTTGTTGACTGATGAAAACCAATATAGTTTAGAAGAAGAAGAGGGAAGAAAAGAGCTCCATTGGAGCAATGTAACAGAAATAGTGTTTCCACTTCTTATTTCATAGAAACACTTGGCTTACTTCATAAGACGTTTTGTGTTCCTGGACAAACATTCTCATTTAGGTAAGTGCCTTGTGTTGATTGCTGCAGCATAAACTGAAATAGAAAAGTACATCTATGTTTGTAAATTTTTTTGGTTCTCCAAACTTACACACTTCACATATGAGAGTGCCCCTACAAATCCAACATCAGCAGGCAGCAGCTGCAGAAAAAGCAACAAAAAAGCAAAATGCTTACCCTCCTCTCTGAATGGGCTGAATGTGAACAACTCGGAGCTCTGGGACATGTAATTCTTCATGGAAAGTTTGGCAGCCATTCTTGACAAGGAGAAATGAATGAAAGAAACATGACGAAAAGCTCATCTCAGTACTTGATAGCAAAAAGAGCTTTTCTCTCAACCTGAAGAGGGACCCTAAGAAGATTGCATCAATCATATGTCTTTCTGTTCTCAGATTACTTTGATATGCAGTGCAGCCAATCCTATTACTCCCAGACACAAACGGCCACTGAGTGTTCTGTGCGTTTCACCAGCTCAGCACTTTACACCTATGTGGAAAAATAAGATTCTGTATGATATCGTCAAGGTCAAGTTGTTGGTGCCTTATCCCTTGCCCTTTGATTAGATGTTTTAAATTTTGAAACGCCTGACCTCCGGCCCGCTATCAGCTCACCCTTGAGAGTGCCACTCCTGAGGAGATCTCCCCAGGCAGTTAGAAGCAGGTGCTAGTGGGCAGCCTAGGAAGACTATGCTTTTAGTGCAGAATAAATCAATCTGAAAGAGAGGCTTTAAATCAGGAAAGATGACACTGGTGTCCCATTTAGCCTGGCTCCATCCATATGGCATTAGTCTAAGGTCAACTTCATCTCTGAGCTCAGAAGACATTGTCTTGGCAAAGGTGTTTTTATTCCCTGTATTTTCTGGAGATCAATTGAAGACGTCAGTGACCCATAAAGCTCTGAGGTTGACCAGGGGTCTATTTATAGCAGCCAGTGTGTTTGCTCTGTACTGACACGCAGTACCATTGAACCTCCAGTTGTACAGCGAGTTCAGGCTTGTTAGAGAAATAGGTGTGGGAGTTAAGGACTCACTGATAAGATGGCTTTGCTTGGTTTGGCATTAGCGGTGTTGATGGTGGTGGCAGAAGAGTAAAACTTGACTAGCGAAGTGAGGAAATTAGGTCAGCGGCGCTTCCACTGCGAACACTTCCAAAAGTTTGTTTATGAGTCACAGCTGTGAGTTAATGCAAAGTGAATAGGGGTTCCACAGAGTGCACTACAAAATCCCAAACTGTAATATTAAACTCACATGGTGTGGAAGAGCAAATAATCAATTAGAAGCAAAATAAATTGGATGGCAGGCAAGAAAGGGATGGACAGCTGATGACATATTCATCAAGGCACAATCACCACAGAGGAATTTTCCAGTTCTGTACTTACTGAGTGACAGATGGAGAATGCTGCCTCTTAAACAGCTTCCCTGGGAGACTGGTTTTAAGAAAATGGGACCATGCAATGCATTTTAGCTATTCAGAGAGGAGACTTGTTTTAAAGCTAGAGGGTAAGTAATAAAGAATTCCTCTTTTACCTGAAATAATAAAACAGAGGAGGTTGAATTATGCATCTAATCCCAATGTGTGCATTTCTAACTAAGTGAGAATTGAAAATTGCAAAATAAAGGTGATGAATCCAAGACAATGAGCTCCTTCTCTAAGTGCACACCTTATCCCATATTAATTAGCACCCACACACAGAAACTAATTTAGGTGATGAAAAGTTAAATATCCCATTTTTCAGCCTGTAGCTTAGTCCACTGTCTTCCACTAGGATATTAGCTTCCTCACTGACCAAACAATGCAACTCCTCAGGCTATGCTCCCTCTCCAGGATGTGATAGCCAAGGAGAGGACAGTCACTGTGATACATTTGTTTCTCTGGCCCACAGAGCATGCTCCAAATGAATCACACAAATGTTTATTTAAAGAGATTCATTCCTCTAACAGTGTATTATTCATCAGGTTTTTGAGGGCATCCTGGCTTATAATATAGCTTGTCTTTTTCTCCAACTGACTGAAGCACGGCTAAATTGTCCTGAATAATTCAGGGGGCTGGTAAATAAAACAGCAGACGGGGCTGGCGTTTGCCTGGATAGAACTGACTGAAAGGACTCTTCAGTCTCCAGGTGAGGAGTCTGCTCCTCTTTCAGAAGCAGGGATGCAAGAGAGAAATGCACATTATTTAAGCTTGGAAACACTGGGCCTTGGTCCAACACAGGAAGCTACTGTAGGAGATGGAGGAGGGAGGGAGGAGGAGAGGAAGAGCAGTTGGCAGCCCATAGTTGAGCCTGGAGTGGGAAACAAACAGTACCAGTGAACAGAAGGCAGGACCTCGGAGGAGGGGGAGGCTCGAAGGGCTGGACAGCACAGCATCAGAGCAAATAAAACCTGTGGCGGAGTATTAAAGACCTTCGGCACAGTATAGTCCTCTAACATTATCTGACATTTTGTTCATAAATATACTGTAAGTATATTTAGAGAGATCCAGAAAACCCATTTAGCCACCAAGACAATTCATAAATACATGCAGTAATGTGAAGCCATGTCCTCCATGCTGGGATGTCTGAGGGGCACCAACCCTTAAGGAGTACAGTGCAGTATAGTACAATGAAAGTTGTGCATAAATACAATACAGTAGTAATACAGTATATCCTTCACTGGCTCTTTATCATAGGTATCCCAGATTGCTGTTTTTGTCCATTTATTCAGTATCATCAAGTTTCAGTATGGTGCTTTCTCAGTATAAAAAGAACGCTCAAGTGGAGAAGCCAATGCACAGAACAAAACCCTGAGGGAGGCTGAGTGAATTGTCTGGTGTGTTTAGGCTACTACTTTCTGTGCCGGCTCTAAATAAAGTTTGAATCAGTCTGAAAATGTTTTGTCCCTCCATATGCTCCCCGATTTGAGTGTCTTGATAGAATTTCTTGAGTTCAATTTTAAATGATCTAGGATCAAAGTAATCTATCCGTTGTACCATCACAGTTTGGAAACATTTAGAGATAAAACTAGGTTTATCTTGTTGAGACTTGAGGTTCCTGGGCTGGTTGCACAAGTACAATGTGTTTTTTTTGTTTGTCTTGCTCGCAATTAATATAATGAATGCACTCTATACAGTAGCTAGAGTACATCCATAGGGCATAGATATGACTTTAGACAAGTGGGCATCGACATCATAATAGAGATGGTGATCCAAACTAATGGAGGCTCCCTCAGCCATCAGGGTGTATTTCCTATGCACAGCATGATATGATATGATTGCTAGGGCACGGTCCACCATGAAATATGGGCATGACAGGTCTCTTATAAGGACAGAGACATTGGAGAGGACTGTTTTCCACCATGGATAACTGCCAGACAAAAGCCCCATTTCTCTGGGATGTACTTCTTAAAAAGCAATGTGTTGCACAATGATTACAACACAAGTAACGATATGTGCTTAGTACAGCAGTATTTTCTTTGTGATGGTAAGTATCAAATATAGCAGATTAGGAGAACATGAATCCATGTGCTGAATGTGATGCTATAAGCCTATATGAGTACTTACACCTAAATGTTGTTATTTTTTATGTCGGTTATCTTTATTTTCACTATATTTATTAAAATACAATAAAATAAGCAATTCTATGCATAAGCCACATGGTCATCCATCTTAATAAATGAATCTTCAATTCATCATCAATCATCAATTATTAATATTAAAGCTCCATAAAACAGTATTTGTTACACTATTACTGAACCAAAATATTTCAGGGAAAGAGGTCATTGGTAATGCAGATAAAGTTGAGAATCAACATCTCACTCTTCGGGTCTGTGCAGCTTTCAGCTCGCTGATGTGCTGTCTAAGTGATCGACCGGCCAGATAATTTATCATTGGTCATGCACCCAATCTTACAGCTTACAGCGGGTAACAGATCAGTCAGATAAAGCACACAGGAACTAGCAGGCAGGTGATTCAAAAGCTAAGGAACTTTGGGCAAACTGTTTCAGAGCCTTCAATATAAAAACCGTAATGAGCACATGGAAAACAGCTGTGCAGGGAGGCAAAGGGTTAGTCGAGGTAATGCAGAGGTCTCCTCGAAGGAACACTTGGCTGCGGGTACACATTGCTATTTCATTAGTTTTTTTTAGATCTGATCATAGCGATTCAATTTTTTATGAGAGAATGCCGCTATTTATCCATTCTTGGTAATAAGCCCTCCCATACACAGTGTCTCTTGTGGTTGTAATTTAGAACGATGCTGGCATTATCACCGAAAGTATTCGGCCCCTTTACTTTCAGTGCAGCAAACTCTCTCCAGAAGTTCAGTGAGGATCTCTGAATGATCCAATGTTGACCTAAATGACTAATGATGATAAATAGAATCCACCTGTGTGAAAACAAGTCTCCGTATAAATGAAACCTGCTCTGTGATAGTCTCAGAGGTCCGTTTAAAGCGCAGAGAGCATCATGAAGAACAAGGAACACACCAGGCAGGTCCGAGATACTGTTGTGGAGAAGTTTAAAGCCGGATTTGGATACAAAAAGATTTCCCAAGCTTTAAACATCCCAAGGAGCACTGTGCAAGCGATAATATTGAAATGGAAGGAGTATCAGACCACTGCAAATCTACGAAGACCCGGCCGTCCCTCTAAACTTTCAGCTCATACAAGGAGAAGACTGATCAGAGATGCAG